>NC_061110.1:83165884-83175884 GCF_015104395.2 Macrobrachium nipponense | reverse complement strand
GAAAATGAAACATTAATTTGTGGGATGAGAAAATGAAGAGATTTTGTTGAAAGGAAAAGGGATATTTATTTCAGGTGTGATTCCCTTGACAAAAGCAAAGATCGGTTTACAGTAATGCAAGAGGAATAGGTTATGATAGTCAATAACTAATGTGAAAAGAATTAAAAAGAAGACCCGGTGTAAATGTTATTGAGCTGAATGCAGTCTGCCTCAGTCTTTGGAGTAATTTGAAACACCTTGATGAATATGGAAGATAGAAGAGAAACAGAGCTGAATGATGCAACAATGGAAACGTGTTAGTGCAAATTTGAGCTGACTGGGTGGATTACAAGCGAGACGCTCTCAGTACAGTAATGAAAGTTGTAATTGAATGTAAAAGTGCATCTGGATTTAAGAGAAGGGTTTCTGAAGGAAGGGTGGGTGGGAGGGATTCCATTGTAGTTAATGTAAAAGTGACAGAGGGGAATTAACAGACCTTAGGGGCATAAACGTCAGTAATACCTGGGAAAGAATGGTATGGACATTATGCATTTCCTCAAAAAAATAAAGCAAAGATGGGACAATGCTAACAAGGCAAGGAAATGTGTGTTATACAGGGAGAGGGGTGAACTGATTAAGTGATTGCTATATAAAAACATTTGTGTGAAAAGGTTAGGGAAGCTTACCTAGGAAAACTATTTTATTATGTGGATGTGAGGCAACATGGCTTGTGCTGGTAATCAGTGAAATTGAAGATATTTTTTGTAGCATATTTTAAGGGGTTTTATGACCTAATAAGAAGCATTGTAATAAGATACCCAAGAGATTTAGCTCGATAGTTGTGTTAAAAGGTGGACTGGGCGGGGGATGCTAGTGTTTCAGGGAAGTAGGAGAGGAAACATCCAGAAGGGGTCGGATAGAATGAGAGGAATACTGAAAGGGAAGGTGGTACGTTGTTACCCCATGGCAAGAGTTGATATTGCTTCGGTAAGTATAGGTGAAATTGTTTGTTTAGTGTGGTGTAATGGGGCATTCATTGCACTGTGCCTGACGAGTTTCTTCTATATAGGAGTTTGGAAGCTACTATTGGTTGTTGTTTTCAACTCAGGTTTTCATTCATGATTCCCGGCATTTTACATTATGGTGTCAGTGACTATTTGTTTTTGGTGTCTGGGTTCATTCAATCCTGTTAGGGTGAATTTCGAACGTAAATTAAAAAAAAAAAATCACCGAATACCTTTTTTCTCTTTAGGACGGGTTTGTTCCAGAATAAGCCTAGCCCTTCCGGGTTCTCAGCAAGTTTTTACTGTTGGTGAAAGCCGCAACCCCTACACTGTCCCCCTTACAGAATGTTTAATGGCCCAAGTGCTGACAGCATAAGGCATTCCTCCTGGTTGGTCATCCATCCGTTTGATTAACGTAAGACCACCATGCAGGCGTAGGTGAAGTTTCTCCTTTTTGAATTTTCTAAATATATATTATATATAATATTATATATATAATATATATATATATAATATATATGAGTGAATGTTTTGTGATATTTGCGTAGATTGTATGGAATATGTTATATATTATATATATTATACTATTATATATAATATATATATTAAATTTGGTGTGTGTGTGTGTTGTTTGTGTGTGTTGTGTATTATATATTATAATAATATATCATTATATCTATATATAGATATATATATATGACTTTTTTAAAAATATACATACATATCTATATGTTTTTGCAATTTATGCCACAATGGTCCCCGTGGGCGTGGAATAAAAGGTTTTGAAAGCCTTGGGTACCGTCCTTCGTTTATATTTTTTTTGTTTTCAACGTGAGGGAAAAAAAAAAAATCCTCAATATTATATTATATATTATAATATATATATATATAATTATATTATATATATATAATAATATATACATATATATATTGTGTGATGTGTGTGTGTGTTGTGTGGGTGCGTGCGTTGTGTACAAAGTATGTGTGCATGCGCTTAGACATTTTTTATATAACATAAATCTTACTTAATTGATGAACGCTTACTTATTTTCAAATATTCCTTTTTGGCAAAGGTCAAATTCACCCATTTTTAAGTAGGCCTTTCTGGGGACGTTAATTCGAATCCTGAAGTTTCAACTTGTAGATAACGCTCTTTTTCAATGGATAATTTGGCTTCTTTCGAAGTCGAGGTTCCTTTTGGATTTCAAAATATATGCAAATTTAATTTAGGATTAAGACTCCTTCTCCTCTTTTAAAACTTTTCTATATCTGAGGGTTTGCATAATAAATAATAAATAATAATAATAAATAATAATAACAACTAATAATTAATAATAATAACTAATAATTTAGTCTTCAATTCATTGGAGATATTGACTAACCTGGTGGGCTAACGTTATTCTCTCTCTTCTCTACCGTGTCTCTTCTCGTCGTCTCTCTCTCGTCCTTCTCTCAAAGCGAAAAACTTTGATATAGAGTAATTGGGTTTGTTGCTGGTTTGGTCCATGTTAGTGGATTTCTAATTCCATATTACAAAGTATGTCAAAGGATTGTTCTATCGGCCAGTATTATCAGAACCGTGAAGGGACTTCATGTTTATTTTTGGTTATGTAGGGAAATGTAAAGCTGGTTTTAGTTCTAAGCTTCCTGGGTTCTTGATATGGTCTTGCATTCTTTGTCCTCTTAATAGTTTGATGCCAAATCTGAGTTGTATTATTTATAATTGTAATTCTTATTCACAAGTTTAAGCCTTAACTCATAAGAAACAAAAGAATAGGAAATGAATTATTGGTCCAGTAGGGACAGTTTCCCCCACCTTTTAATTTTTTGTTTTTGTTCAATGCCGCTTCAAACGAAATTCAAGTTACAGAAGAGCCAAGGGGCAAGACAGATACGTATATTAAGTTTCCCCTCTGCCTTGCCTGACGGTACAATAAGGAAACATTTTACTCAGTTCAATTTAAATGGCAATGGCCAGCAGAACGGAATTTTCCTATGAGAATGGTTTTAAGGTTGACCATTAGCAAACAAGTCAGAAAACCACCGGAAACCTGGCCCCAAATTAACCTTTTTTCTTGTTATGAAAAATTAAATCGATGGTAAAGGTGAAAGGATGGGTTAATTGAAAATATGAAAGTCGTCAGAGGAATAGAAAGTAATGGAAGACATATTCTTGTACTTAGAGTTTATCAAGTAGTTAAAAAGTCCAACGAATCTTGGATGGATTTTCGGGAAAATTAGAGAAAATTGGTAGAAAACATACAAGTTCCTTTCCTTTCGTCAACCGATATTAATGTGGATAGAAATGAAACAAATTAATTGGTGGTGTTGACCTCATAGTAAGAATATACTTTTATCTTTTTGATCAAATAATGATGGGTTTAATGTAATCCCAACCGTGTAGATACATTTTTATTTATTTCTCATCTTTTTTTCAACGGAAAGAACAGCAACAGGTCAAGGTTTTTTATTTGATGCTGGTTTTTATTGGTATATAATATAGACTTTCATATGATTTGGAATTATACCTGTTTCGGTTTTTTTTAATGTCATTGGAAAAAGCAGGAAATGAAAACATATCATAGGACCAGGTCCTAGATATGGTAAATAATGATCATTTTGTAATATGTAAATTTATTACTTACTTTGGTGTGGTTTATATCCTTGTCAACAAATAATTACATTTAATTATATCTTTTTTATCCACTTGAAATTATCTGTGTCACGCCGAGTGATAATAATCAAAAAGATAAAGAATTAAATAAAACTGAGCGATGTAAATTTTGTTTTGGATAATAATGGTAAAAATATAGTTGTGTGGTATTTATACTATTTATGAGTTAATAGTTAATTAGTACGTATGTAATTTCGCTTCTTTCATGAAATCAATCCGATGCGATGATACTATATCGATCTGGTCATCAGTTTGTATGTTACAAAAGATAAGGATGATTCTTGAATAAAAAACACGGAAAATATAGTTGTAATTTCAGTTTGTGAATGTCGTTGAATCAACTTTCATGGCTGCATTCAGATTAATACCATTAATATTTTGACGGTTGGCGCTCTAGTTTAAAACTGCAGCCTTCAATCACCTGCTAATCAAAAACAACATAGTCCACATTTTTTCATGAAAACGCAAAGATCCAAAGGCGCATTTAACTTTTTGTGTATTCAAAAAGCTATGAACATTTTAAAATTAACGTTTTCAGATATGGCGAAACGCTAAAATGAATTGTTCAGGTTAAAAAACTATATGTAAATTAAGGATTAAAAAGACTGCGGTGTGATTTAACCGTAGGATATCCAATCACTTTAAATTTTAGTATACTAATGATTAATTCAATGCATAAAGCTTTTTACAGGCCATTTTTATTTTACAAGTGGTTAAAAGAGCAACGTTCTATTTAAGCTAACTACCCTTCATAGAAATGATATTTTGGCTTTCATTCTGGGATGCAAAAGAAGGTGTAAATAAAGAATTTTATCCTCCATACGATACCCTCCTCGGTCAATTCCATAAGGGGATTATGGAACTCCTCAAAACGGATTCATGAATCGGTTTTGTAGGATTCGGTAAAAAACAATCGATTAAAGCAATATGAGATTAATTTACTTTTCATTACATAGGGATTGGGATTTTGAAAGACTGAATGATATAACCTTTTCCAATCCCATGTCCAAACTTCCTTAACTCATTATTTTATTTCTCATCCGGTAAGCGTATTTATTCGCTATATTTGAATGTTTTTTTTTTTTTTTTCAACCGAAGAAATTGTTGTCCATGGAGTTGGTTTTTAGGAAATTGTCCTTGATGTTTTTCTTATTAAAAAAAAATTATTGAGAACTCTGTCATTAATCAATAACCATAAGAGGTCTATAGTGTAGGTTCAGTGTACCACATGAATTAAAAAATTTTTACAAAAGCTTTTAAAGCCCTTAATATGGAACGACTAAAAGATAAAACCTGTATGTGTTTTTGTTGTGTAGCAAACTGGTATATAAAAAAAGCTCTTCTCTCCCCCCCAAAAATACGTAAATATTAACTTTAGCGTAAATTACAGTGGAACCATTTTTCCCTGTTGAGTGTATGGGAACTATTTGGACCAAGCAAGCAGAGGCTGAACAAGCATTTCATTAGGAACAACTGTATAAATTTTTTTTTTTTGTTTTATTGTTTTTCAATCCATCGATGACGTTAGTCATTTCGACACCAAGTCTGTCGGCAAAAATTAAAATTGCCCAATGATTTCTCGTTTGAAATCAATTTTAGTCAAGATCCAGCGATTTCCAAGGCCAATTCATTAATTATCCTCTGACAGTTAACAGAAACAAAAAAATTCACATGATTATATTGTAAATCGGTTTAGTTTAATAATAACCGTTTCGTTTACACAAAGTCATGGCTAAATTGTTCAATGGGCATAAGAATCGTCCGTAAGGTATTTAGGATTTTTTCATCTGTACCGTCCGCACTTTTTCTTGTCCAAGCACTTTTGTATCTGTCCGACTTTTCTTTTTGTCCCGCCACTTTTTCTTGTCCGCCACTTTTCTGTCCGCAACTTTTTTTTGTCCACACTTTTCTGTCCGCCACTTTTTTGTTTTTGTCCACACTTTTCCTGGTCCGCACTTTTTTTTGTCCAACCACTTTTCTGTCCCGCCATTTTTTTTTAGTCCACAACTTTTTTGCTGTCCACGCAACTTTTTTTGTCCACCACTTTTCGTGTCCCGCCAACTTTTTTGTCCACACTTTTCTGTCCGCACTTTTTTTGTGGCCACAAGTTTTTTTGGTCCGCACTTTTTTCGTCCACCATTTTCTGTCCGCCACTTTTTTGTCCACACATTTTCTGTCCGCAACTTTTTTTGTGTCCACGACTTTTCTGTCCCGCGAACTTTTTTGTTTCCGTTCCGAAACTTTTCTGTCCGCACGTTTGATTCCCGCACTTTCTGTCCAGCCCACAGATCTTAAAAAGAAACCAGTCTGAGGCTAAGGGGGCTGCAAATTCTGATATGTTGAAATCTCCACCAGCCCAATCATTCTGGTTCCCAGTAGTTTTTTTTTTATTTATTCAATTTAAAGGTCCAAAGTTTAGCCACGATCGTAGTCCTGGTAAAGAGAAACAAGCTATAGGAACCAGGTCAACCGACGGGCCGTGTCTGAAAGTTTCATGGGCAGTAGCTATTGTTTATGAGCTATTATTATTATTACTAATTATTCTTATTTTATTGTTATTATTATTATTATTATTATTACTGAAATCATCAAATGTGGAGAGTTCTGTTTTGTTATCATTGACTTACATATTTAGAGAATGCCCATAAATCCATATTTCGTACTTGTGCTATGGGTGGCGGCTTTCGCGTTTTGAAAATTGGTAAAAATAGAAGAGTCACAAAAATTCTCAAGAATTCTAATAGTGGCCAGGACGATCCATTCATTCACATGATTTTTGACAAGCCAACATAATTTTAAATTTCAATCCAAGTGATAGGATTTTGTCTTAGCCACCTTTCTTTCTAGATAGGTCTTGTTTACCCAATATGCAGAGAGACATGGAATGAAGGGAGCAATAGTTTTGTTATGTTGGTCCAGTTGAAATCTTCCAAACTCAGCCCAACCAAAGGAAATCTAGGCACTAGACTTACTAGTAATGCCACGCATTCTGTTACCCAAGAGTGTAATGTCTAAAAATTTCATGGGTTATCACATTACAATGGAAAGTTTTCTTCATGCTTCTTTCTTGGCTTCATTTAATTCACTAAGATGGATCAATTCCATGGTACGCATATAAGTTAGGTCATAAGCCTCCGAGTCCATGAGAATAGAACCAACATGCCTGTTCACTTTATTGGTTACCAAAAAGGGCTAGGACACAAAAATGTAACAGCATGTTGTTCTGATTCTCATTGGAAGGAACACTATTTCTTTCTCTTTTTCCTCATAATTCTTTCTTGACCATCTTATTCATCATACCTGTCTGCTTTTGCACCACACAGTTTCCTCTTGTCTGTCTTACAGATGGCACCCCCCCCCCCCCAAAAAAAAAATTTTTAAAAATTTTCCTCATATCTTTCATTTAAACAAATCCTGAGTTCGTTACCCCTGCCTTACCTTCCATCAACCTTATAGTTCCAAATAAGTTTTAGATAAGTCCCTGGCTATTCTTTTGTTAATCCATCGATCTCTTCTACACACTTTTATATAAACCCATCGTCTCCCACTTTATCACCCCAATACAAAGCCTAAATTCCAAATAGTAGTCCTAAATATAATTCTCTAGTTTGTTGGGTGAAGATATACCCTTTGTATAGTGGATTCGATATATTTGGGTTTTTATTGATGGGTCTGTAAGTGCCTACAACTAACCTCCAAAAGATCTTTGAGGTTGATTGGGGGTGGTGTCTTTCCAAATCATCGTTTTGATTGGTAGTCGCAGCAGGTTTAATTTTGTTTTGTCAAATATCATAAAGTTCCGTTTGTCGCCTTAAGGCATTGTCTAATACTGAATCAAGATACTTTAAATTTCTTGCCTGTCAATCGCAATCATTCCTTTCATCGTCAGCTATACTTAGGCCTGCATAAAAAGAAATTCCCTCCTAAAAACGTTAGATGTGAAAGCTGAATTTCTTTGAATTAAACTTGTTCTGGCTAGAATAAGAATGTATGTTAGCCAGAAAAATATTGGAGGAAAATTTTGGTACACATTTGTAGTTAAAACCCATTACTGTTTTTTGTGTATTAGGTCATCTAAAAAGGATATGGTTACCGTAATTTTCCATTTCCATGATGAATTTCATTGATGGGCCCAATTCATTTCATTTGAAAACCCAAAAAGAAAGTATTTACAATTTTCATCCCCTGGCTAAATGCATATTATATCGTCAACGTAAATTGGAACCATATTGCATTGCGTTGGAACTGCTTTCGTTTGGATATTCTGCTTCCGCAAAGAGTTCAATGACCGAATTTAATAAATAGAATTTTCAAAATTTCTAAGTGTTAAGCGTATCCAAGGGCAACGTTAACGTGAATGCCTAAAAGAGCGTGGAAAGTTATCTTCTCTTCTTGGTAAAGTAGTTCATTTCCTCCGCAGCCTATATCAGCAATTTCCTTTAAGCTTCCAGTAAGTCCAAACGGCTTTGCTAAAGTAGGAGGGAGTGACAGGAAGAAAGAATAGAATGGATGGAAAATGTTTTCTTAACTTAATGTATCAAGGAGAATTGAATCTTTTAAAAAGGGTTTGTTTTGCATGGGTGAAGGGGAGAAATAAAAGTCAAAAAACTAATCGAATACTAGAAATTAAATTCATCTTTATGTCCCTCCCGTTTCTTTTGCTTTTTCTTGCAATAAACGGTTTTTGAGCGCTTTCTAGTCTGAAACAGGGCTTTCCAATCATCGTAGAGAAGCCTCCAAACCCCCCCCCCCCCGCCCCCCCCCCTCTCCGTTTTTTTTTCTTTTGTTATCTCCTGGTGTAAATTGGCAAGACCCATATCTTCGATAAAAACGGGGCTCCCAATGAATGTGAAAGTATTTGAAATTTTATTGCGCCAGAAAACACTCCTCAAGTGTGTGTGGTTTGTTTCAATTATAGTTTCCACCAGACAAACACTTCAAGCTTCCTTCAAATTTTTGTTAACAAGCTTCAACCTGGCTAACGATGTCCACAGTTTCAATTCTACCTTATTCTCATTTACCCTGAACTTCAATTCTTTTTATTTTCATGTTTACTGTTAATAAATGCCTCTTCATTCAAACACTTTCGCCCGCCATGTCCAGGCGTCTCCCCGTAACCGTTGTATATTGCCATGTCTCCGTTGTACAATTTTGAAGAACTTTATCGAAAAGGACACTTTTGTCAAATAATTTACCGGGCGAACTTTTCTTTGGTTTAGGTATGGTCAGTGACATATTTTGCGTATGGCCGCGATATGTGTGGATGCGAACCGATTTTCAATTTAGATTCTAAATGGGCTAGTTCCCTCCCATAACAGTCACACTTGAGGAAGAAAAATTATTATTCCATTTTACCCTTTTTGTAGATGTCAAATGTACATGAAACAAGTGGTAACATTTAAATTTTCAGGTTTTTAGCAAACCTACCAGATGTTATGTTCTACATTCAGTTTTACTCCAGTCATCATTTGAAAGTTAAACTGTCTGTGTACGTGTCCTTCAATGTTTTTACGAATATTAAGAAATTGGTCGTCCTGAATTTTTAGAAGACGAGATTCTAAAGAGTTTTTAGTAGTTGCCTTTCAAACTGAAGTACCAGACATTTTTAGTTAATGTTTGCCTTTAAAGAAAGGCTAAAAAAAAACATTTTTTGTGCAAAATGAATCATGTACAAACTTACTTGATAATTGTGAATTATTGTTGGTTTTTCACCTTTTGACTGCAGGTTTTCATTTCCTTTGCCAAAACAAATTGTTTAAGATCTTTAATGATGAATATTGTTTTTAGTAATTTATTCTGTCTGTGAGAACAATTTGGATAAACAGAACTCTCCACATTTGCAACAGGATGCATATACGAAAGATTCCATGTCGAGATTGTACTAAAAACCATATTAGTGAAAGATCTTTTAGCGGATTGAACATTGTTGAAAAACAATTCCAAAACCTTTTTGTTTGGGCCATGAGTTACAAGGCAGGTGAGTCCCGCTTGACTCTATAGTGAGTGGCAATCTACTTTACAGTCTTTAGTGTTTTCCGCTCTCTCTCTCTCTCTCTCATCTCTCTCCTCCTCTCTTCCTTCCTTCTTCTCTCTCTCTCTCAGATATATATATCTTCTTCTTCTTCCCCCCAGCCCTTCCCTGTTCCCCATTTTTATATGGGGTCGCCGTTTCGGATGAGCCGTTTTCATCTATTTCTAATCCTGCGCTTCTTGCCTCCATCAATTCCCTTCTTCATGTAAAGTCTCCCTCTCACACAGTCCCATTCCACATTCTTTCTTTCGGTTGGTCCCTCCCTTCTTCCTTCTTCCTTCCTTGCACCGTCCCCACCCATAGTATGTTCCC
>NC_061110.1:83155884-83158384 GCF_015104395.2 Macrobrachium nipponense | reverse complement strand
AAGTTGAAAGTTATTAGGATGGATTTATCCTTGCATATGTGGCATAGGGAGAATTGAAAAGGTGAAAAATGAGATACCCACGAGGTGTAGGAAACAAAAGTTAGTGAACGTGAATGGATGGACCAGGTTATTTTTTTTTTCGGAGTTTCCGTGAGATAGATAGATGGATAGTAGATAGATAGCCTAGATTAGAAAGATAGATCAGATATAACGCATTAAGCTACAAATGCCCTTTAATATCTAATTCGCTCTACCTCGGAATTGATATATTTTCATATAAGCTAACGGAGGGGGAATTTTTTAGTCGATAGGAAATTCGTCAGCATGGTCTAGAACCTCGAACCAAGAATTCAGGACGTATAACAAAACCTCGGAACCCAGAATCAGGAAGGTATAATGGCGCTTTTTACCCATATATATACATATGCATATATATATATATATATATATATATATATATATGTATATATTTATATATATAAATAGATAGGTAGATAGTAGATTAGATAGACAGATAGATAGATATAACGCATTAAACTACAAATACCCTTTCATATCTAATCGCTTTACCTCGGAATTTATATATTTTCATATAAGCTAACGAGGGGGAATTTTTTAGTTGATAGGAAATTCGTCAGGTCATGGTCTAGAAACCTCGGAACCAAGAATTCAGGACGTATAATGGCGCTCTTTACCCATATATACATATGCTATATATATATATATATATATATATATATATATATGTATATATTATATATATAAAATAGGATAGGTAGATAGTAGATAGATAGACAGATAGATAGATTATAACGCATTAAACTACAAATACCCTTTCATATCTAATTCGCTTTACTCGGAATTTATAAATATTTTCATATAAGCTAACGGAGGGGGAAAAAATTTTTTAGTTGATAGGAAATATCGTCAGTCATGGTCTAGAACCTCGGAAACCAAGAATTCAGGACGTATAATGGCGCTCTTTACCCATATATACATATGCTATATATATATATATATATATATATATTATATATATATATGTATATATTTATATATATAAATAGAATAGGTAGATAGTAGATAGATAGACAGATAGATAGATATAACGCATTAACTACAAATACCCGTTTCATATCTAATTCGCTTTACCTCGGAATTTATATATTTTTCATATAAGCTAACGGAGGGGGAATTTTTTAGTTGATAGGAATTCGTCAGGTCATGGTCTAGAACCTCGGAACCAAGAATTCAGGACGTATATGGCGCTCTTTACCCATATATACATATGCATATATATATATATATATATATATATATATATATATATATATATATATATATATGTATATATTTATATATATAAATAGATAGGTAGATAGTAGATAGATAGACAGATAGATAGATATAACGCATTAAACTACAAATACCCTTTCATATCTAATTCGCTTTACCTCGGAATTTATATATTTTCATATAGCTAACGGAGGGGGAAATTTTTTAGTGATAGGAAATTCGTCAGGTCATGGTCTAGAACCTCGGAACCAAGAATTCAGACGTATAATGGCGCTCTTTACCCATCATATACATATGCATATATATATATATATATATATATATATATATATATATATATATATATATTATGGTTAATATTTATATATATATAAATAGATAGGTAGATAGTAGATAGATAGACAGATAGATAGATATAACGCATTAAACTACAAATACCCTTTCATATCTAATTCGCTTTACCTCGGAATTTATATATTTTTCATATAAGCTAACGGAGGGGGAATTTTTTAGTTGATAGGAAATTCGTCAGGTCATGGTCTAGAACTCGGACCAAGAATTCAGGACGTATATGGCGCTCTTTACCATATATACATATGCATATATATATATATATATATATATATATATATATATAGTATATTATATATGTAGATATATATATATATATATATATGTATATATGTATAGGTCCTATATATATATATATATATATATATATATATATATATATATAATATATATATATTCCTACTCTCTCCTTGCGTATATGATAAGCCAACTGACGGAGTATGATGACGAAGGCTGGTAATGTTTATCGCTTGGCGACAGAGAGGTGGCGTGGTTTTTTGTCTTATGTTGACTTTATGCCCAAAAGAGCAAATGTCATTCCCGAGATTACCCATATAGTAGTGAGCTGTTATAATATCCATGATGAGTGATTTAGGAAAGTTTACGAAAATTATTCATTTACCTTACCCTAAGTTCCTATAATTGTGTCTTATTTGATGCGACAAAGTGCCGGTCCCCCAAAGGTTAAAAATATATATGTATCTCCGTTTAGTACACATTTATCTAATAGTTAGGAAAACAAAATTATTAGATATATAATTCGATATTCAGTACTGGAGTCACTTGGATTAAAATACTAAAGAATAATCTTATCTTGATATAACTGGATAGTTTTGAGGTGGCGTTGAGGAAA
>NC_061110.1:83145107-83155384 GCF_015104395.2 Macrobrachium nipponense | reverse complement strand
TTTCCTCAACGCCACCTCAAAAACTAATTCCAGTTAATCAAAGATAATATTATTCCTTTAGTATTTTATATCCAACGTTGACCAGTACTGACGTTATCGAGATTATATATCTAATTAATTTTGTTTTCCTAACTGTTAGATTGTATTGTTTAATGTGAATAACGGACATGCATATAAATAATTAACCGTTTGGGGGACCGGGCAATTTATGTCGCATTTCCAAATAAGACACAATCATAAGAACTTTAGGGTGAAGATAAAATGGAATAATTTTCTTAAACTTTCCTAAATCAGCTTATTTCATGGATATTATAACAGCTCACTACTATATGGTAAGTTCTCGGAAATGACATTTTGGTACTTTTAGTACATAAAGTCACATAAGACAAAAAAACTACGCCTACCTCTGTTCGCCAAAGCCCGATAAACATTACCGCATTTTTTCTTATTTTTTAACACCTCTACATTTAATTAACGCCTTCCGTCATCATACCGTCAGGTGGCTTATCATTATACGCAAGGAAGGCAGTAGTAGGAATATTATATATAATATAATACACTTATATATATATTATATACTTATATATTATATATTATAATATTATATAGAATTATATAGGAATTAATATATTATAATATATTATATTAATATTATTCAATATATATATATATTATCTATTTATATAAATATATCTATATATTAAAAATCCCGTATATTATATAATTATATAATACATATTATGAGTATCATATAACTATTCCTACTCTCATTCCTTGCGTATTAATGATATAAGCCAACTGACAGGAAGATATGATGACGGAAGGCAAGGGTAAGCTTATCGACCTTGGCGACAGAGGTAGGCGTTAGTTTTTTTTGTCTTTATGTTGAACTTTAATCCCAATATACTAAAGAGCAAACTGTCATTTCCGAGATTTAACCCAATATAAGTAGATTGAAGCATGATACGTAACGAACCCAGGCTTTTAAACCAGAGGTTTAGCCTTTCCGTTACCGTCATAGCCAATCATCCATCAAGAAAGAGGTAAGAAACATTGCCTTTGTCATAAAGTTACGTAACGAAGTTGCGTTGCCGAAAACCTTTTCTCCCCTGAGTAAGTTGGCGCACGTCTTCAAAAAAAGGTCACTTTTCTTTACATTTATAAGTACCAAATTTATTCAACCTCACGTAATGCAGAATACAGTCAAAAATTTATGATGTAGATAATTAATATGTATTTCCTGAATAAGACCGTTCTCATGCTTTATGAAATGCATAGATAAAAAAGTCTATTGCGAAAAAACCCGGTTGTTACAGGGAGGCCCTAAAATTCATCATTAGTAGATAGGTGCAGAACATTATACTAGGGGCATATGGGGAGGTTTGGAGTGGAATATTTCCGTGGTATCCCCTACATATATTCATAAATTTATGATACACGCAGGACACAACCAATATTTATATGGGAATATATTTATTATAATATATAGATAGATAGAATAATGGGATGGAATAAAGGATAGATAAGATAGATAGAAAGATAGATATATATAACGCATTCAAGCTTACAAATGCCCATTTAAGGTTAATATCTAATTTCGCTCTACCTCCGGCCAATTGAATTGTATATTTTCATATGAAGCTAACGGAGGGTGGGAATTTTTTAGTCGATAGGAAATTCGGTCAGGGGCCATGGTCAGGACGGTATAAATGGCGCTCTGGTTACCCCATTATTATACTTATGCATTATATATATATATAAAGTAATAATATAATATGTATATTATATATATTATATATATATAATATAATATGTATGTACTGTGATTGTATTGTTATGTATATATATATATAACTATATATATATAATATATTATATGATATATTAGCTCCTATGTATGTACTATTATATATATATGTAATATTTATTAATTATATAATATAATATATATTTATATATAATAATATGAATAATTAGGTATATCATATTAGAATAATTATACAATATCTATTATATAATATCCTACTATATATACTAATATATTCATATAATAACATACATATCACTTACATATATATAATTATTAAATAATATATAAATATATATAACTTATACCTACCAATATGTATATATATATATATATTATATAATGCATAAGTATATATGGGTAAATGAGCGCCATTATACGTCCTGAAATTATCTTGGGTTCCGAGGTTTCGTTAGACCATGGCCCTGACGAATTTCCCTATCGACTAAAAAACAACAAATTTCCCCCTTCCGGTTTAGGCCTTATTATTGAAATAAAATATATCAATTCCGAGGCGTAGATGCGCAATTTATATGATTATTAAAGGGCATTTGTAGCTTAATGCGTTTAATTAATCTATCTATCTTTCTATCTAATCTATCTATCTACTATCCATCTATCTATCTTTCATCAATCCACCTATATAAATAAATAAAATATATTCATTATAATAATGTTGTGTCTGCAGCTGTTACATTAAATTTATGAATATATGTAGGGATACCACGGAAGCCCTTCCACTCCAACTCCCCATAAGTTCTGCCTATCTACTATGAGATTCAGGGCCTCTGTAACACGGTTTTTTCGCAATAACTTTTTATCTATGCATTTCATAAATATAACGCTTATTCAGAATACATATTATATCTACACATAAATTTTGACTGTATTCTGCATTACGTAGGTTGAATAAATTTGGTACTTATAATGTAAAAGTGACCTTTTTGAAGACGTGCCACTTACTCAGAGAAAAGGTTTCGAACGCACTCGTTACGTAACTTATGACAGCATTTCTTCCTCTTTCTCGATGGATGATTGGCTATACGTAACGAAGCTAAACCTCTGGCAACAATGACATACAAATTTAAATACAAGCAAAGCAGTACACCTTTATGAACTCTGGAACCTCTCACTGTAATTGTCATAATGAACAAACCAACAAAATATGTTAATAAATACACTACACTTCGATTATTAGTCTAACTCCATAATAGGTTTCCTAAGAAATTACAGTCTACTTTATAGGTCACAATCAGATTGACAAGATGTAGGGAATAGTTAGTAATTTTCAAAAATATAGTAGACAAGCTTGATTTGATAACTGCTATATCCAATGTCAAGCAATTTTTATTTATTGGCTATCTACCTATTTACTGAAAAAAAAATAGCCGGTACCGTATATTGGCTTTAAACCTTCACCAATAATCATCAGAATGATGACTTCATGAGGCTCCACCCACTTTCGCCTCGTTATAATTCAGGATAACACTGAAGCCTACCATGGGCACTGTTGGATTAGAAAAATTTAACATCTGTCTATAAAAAAAAACAAATTTCTCGAGTAGTTGTAATAAGTGCTAAATGATCCTCAAGGATCCCAGCAGTTGCCTAAACGTTTAATTCATGTATATTACTGCTATACTGTTGCGGCACTACTGCTACAGTAGTATTACTACGCTAGCACTGATACCCCACCCACATCTATGTATCGTTCCGCCATTCATAAAGTCTTTGGGTTTCACAGCCGATGGAGTTTCTGTTTGGTGGATGGGCGGGGCAACATTTCTTCAAAAGGTGTGCTTACCTTGCTTACGTAATGAATGTTTTTCGACTCTTGGCTCGTAATCATTGGCCATGGCGTCGGCTAGATCATTTTTACTCTATAAAAATTAAAACTATCGGGTTTAGGTTATTGATAATGCTGACAAAATTTGTGTGGTTGTAAAATATACATATGTCAACTTTCAGCTACATCCGATGCTTTGACAAGGAGCAAAGTCCAAAAAACCGTGTTACAGAGACCCTGAATCTCAGTAGTACATTCAAAGTCTTTCTAACTACCTTCTTCTCACCAGTTTCAAATTATACACAACATTCTTTTCATATAAACGGAAACTCCGAAAAAAAAAAAAACCTGGTCCATCCATTCACGTTCACTAACTTTTGTTTCCTACACCTCGTGGGTATCTCATTTTTCACCTTTTCAATTCTCCCTATGCCACATATGCAAGGATAAATCCATCCTAATAACTTTCAACTTTTTTTTCTTTCCGTCATACGTGACATCCTTGCTGTCATTCATTAAAGGAGAGTTGGCTTAATAATCCCTTTATTCATGAAAACTTGTCTTCCATGAACATTTTAATTCACTCTTTTTATTTAATGAAACTTTATAATTACTACCTAATCCACATTAACATTAATTGCACAATCTTCCTGGTTTCCATTGCCCTCAAAATCTTACTTTTACGTCCTTCTTGAAAAACCTTTCATCTCTCTCTCTCTCTCTCTCTCTCTCTCTCAGTACAACCAACTTTCTTATTCCACAAATTTGTACCTTTCTCAGCCTTCCCCTGTCACCCCATTCATTGAGAAAACTTTTCTGACTTGTCAGACTACTCCATCCCTAGAGATATTAAACTTAGATACATAGCACCCCTTGCCGCTAAACTAATTTTTCCACTCTCCCAAACCTGACCAGATAGTTTTTATGCTTAGATTTTTTCATCATAAAATCATCAAATTCCCTCATCAAATTAACCTAACCAAATATATATCTTGAAAACCTCCAAACCGACTTTATCAATTATATCATAGAGCTTCCTCTAGGACCATGTATTCCAGATAGAGAATTTCATTATCAGAACAATTTTAATTTCACATAACAAGTAGTAAACAAGTGATCCCCAACAGTCTTACTCTGTCAGCCCTTCCATTGCCTACTTAATTATCCCCGTCAAATGCCAAATCAAATGCCTACAATTCCTGGTACACTAAATGATCATATGCGTTTAAATACTTACAATTTGTTCTGCCACCTTTACTCTTGTACAGAATAGCAATATACCTCTACACCAGACGGTAAACCAAGCAATCACTTTTCACTACAATAAAGCAGCCTATAATTGTCGTCAAAATTCGACGATTCTCCAAAGTACTCACCCCATCGACCTTGGATTAGAATGTCTTCAGATATCATTCTCCCTGTCGTCGCCACATCCTTTAGTTCACATATCCATTTACATAATGAACTCCTCTCGACATATATATTAGCTCATATTCATCACTTTAGCATCACTACATGACTCATTTTCTCCATGATTGCCTCACTGACAATACCACCAAGGCAGAAAGCTGTTAGGAATATTCAAAAACCCAATGTCTGCTGGAAAAAAAACTATGAGCTAGCAATATTATACCGAAATTTCCTAAAAACTGGAGGGATAGCAACTATTAAACTCATAACTCCAAGGAAATATACATAATATATATATATATATATATATATTATATATATCTATATATATATATATATATGAATAACTAGATCACGAAGTATATGAAATGTGATGCTATGTATAAATAAAGGTTTTTGCCACAAAGGAAAAAATGAAAAAGCGAGATAGCCGAGTACTTTCGGCTATCTCGCTTTTTCATCATTTTTTCCTTCGTGGCAAAAACCTTTATATATATTCTATATATATATATATATATTATATAATATATATATATATGTATGTGTCTGTGTGTGTATGTAGAATCTGCTGGTCACTTTTTACCAGATACATATGCAAATGTAATAGCCCATAATGCCCCCTTAACTTCTTAAATACTTTGCACTTTTCTGGATATGCTTGTCATTACAAAGCCTGAAGATCCAGGGCTTCAGGCTTGTATCCAAAAAAGTAATAAAAGAATTCAAGAATATACGAGGGCATTGGGTGGCTATTACAATTTACACACACGCAGACACACACACAGACACACACAAACACACACACACACACACACAAACATATATATATATATAATATATATATATATATATATATATATATATATATACATATATATATATATATATATATATATATATATATATATATATATATATATGATATATATATATATATATATATATATATATATATACGTAGGTATATATAGTGTATTTGACCATGAGAAAAGTGGAACAGAGGAATGCAAACTAGTCTTACTTTTTTCGTGCCAAATACTCCGTTTATGTTTTGTATAAACCTTGACAGCCCATGGTTTAAAGTTTACATATATATATATATATATATATATATATATATATATATAGATATATATATATATAATATATATATAATATTAAATATTAAAGCGTGTGAGTTAAAATAAGTGTATAGTTAGTGCATTTTCTGTTCGAGTTCTCCGAAGAAAAGAAGAGCCAAATCTTATAAACGACTTCCTCAGCCAAAGAGGACCGGAGGAAATCAAATGTTTTAAAGAAAGAAGACCAACAAACCGGAGTGGAACGCGAATAGACAAAAGATTTGGCGATTCTTAAGAGGTATCGACTTCCAGGTAATATATATATATTATATCTATATCTATTAATCTATATATATATATAAATATATATATATATATATATATATATATATATATATATATATATATATATATATATATATATATATATTATATATATATATATATATAATATATATATAATATATATATATATATAGATATATATATATATATATATATATATATATAGTGTCTAATAGCATAGTGACCTTTTATCCTCACGATTTTATGACTCTCTAGAGATACACTTATAAAACAAATAATGACCTTGAAAGGATTACCCTTAATCAGTCGATCATGAAGAAAACACTGTCGCTACCTATACAAATATAACTGTCGATTCCATACATACTTTGTTGCTGACAGAATAGAGCATGCCTCACTTTCCTTGCAGGGAGTTTAATCGGTGAATAAGGAATCCCTCCCCTCCAAAATATATATATAAAAAAAGTGCAAGGAAGCCTTCTTTCGTTGTTTCCTACATTCACTTCACAAGTTACCGTCCATTTTTGCATTCTGTTTTAAATCCAACGGTGGGGGGGGGGGGGGGGGAAAAAGTAGCGAGTCTTTTAATACCCAACCAATTCCCTAGTCCGACGATTATACTTAAAACAGGATGCGAAAAGGAAGGTGACTTAGGACGTGAAAATAGGAAACAGCGAAAGAAGTGGTTCCCCATAATTTACTGTGAGGACATATTTATTTCTATTTTTTCTTGTGGTTAAAGGAAAGGCAATTCAACTTTCTTTTCTTATTTCTGTTTTAAACTTAACGATCGGAACTAACGAATTTTCCAGTAAACTAACATCGCTAGTTCCGATTGTTATGAAATTGCCATCCATTCAGTTTTCATGAAAAATTTTTAAGAAATAACAGAAAAAACTAATCCCCCACATTACAGTCGTCCGGAATCCCTCCAACTGGAAGTATTTATGGGTCAAAAGAAAACATTTTCCATTATTTTCGCCTTACCCCACTTGTTTTGGATTTGCTTGCAGCCAGGTGTCTCGAA
The DNA here is from genome assembly GCF_015104395.2 of Macrobrachium nipponense. Taxonomy (NCBI): domain Eukaryota; kingdom Metazoa; phylum Arthropoda; class Malacostraca; order Decapoda; family Palaemonidae; genus Macrobrachium; species Macrobrachium nipponense. The sequence continues at coordinate 83,147,987 of NC_061110.1, read as the reverse complement.
CGCATTGCCAGTGCCTACTGAGCTTAAGGTTTTTCAACGAAAATGAAAAACTTGTATATTTTTGGTGAGCTGCTTTCAAAATCAGTTGGTATGTTGTGTGGCCTCGAGGACAATAAAGAATGCTACGAAGAATTCTGCTCCAATACCGAAATCAAGAAAGCTCTCAAAAAACTCGGACATTTTTCGAAAAAATTGGATTCACATGAAATTCGGAGTGAGGGGAGGCATTGTAAATTAAACGTATCTGTATCACTGGTTCCCAACGTTCTTGGAATGCCGCCTGTTTTTTTAATACTTGAAAGGACATATGACAATGCTAGTACCACACTTTCATGACTGGAAACATAAGAATAAATTTGGGATCAAGTAGAATAAGATTTTCATTCCTGTATTGTTAAACTACTGTAATACTCACAATTTAGTACAATTATAACAATTCTGGTAAATGTGTCTTTGCCAGACCCATATTCAATATTCAATAAAATCAGGATTTCGATTCCTAGATTCCGCCCTCTATCGGCAGAAAACCTGGGAACCGCGTACGGACGCTCGCACACACGAAACACAAACGGGTATATATACTATATATATATATATATATATATATATATAATATATATATATATATATATATATAGTAATGCCATAATAAATGGGACAGTCACCACAGTAATACCCTGGATAAATAGGACAGTCACCACAGTAATATCTGGATAAATGGGACAGTCAGCAAAGTAATATTTGGATAAAATGGACAGTTAGTACAGTAATTTCTGAATAAATGGGCCAGTCAGCACTATAATGTTTGGATAAAAGGGGACAGTCAATACAGGAATTCTTGGATAAAAGTAACAGTCAGCACAAGGAAGTGCAGGGAAATTTATCTAAATTCTTCAGAGTTTTCCCGGGCAGTGTCGCATTGGTCAGCTAGTAGAATATACACACAAATATATATACAAACACAAAGTATATATATATAATATATATATATATATATATATATATATATATATATATATATATATATATATATATATATAGGTAAACAATCACGGACGATCCACCATCATCATGCTGGCCGCGTCTTATTCACTCGATATTTAATTGGTGAAACAAGAATACAATTACAACTCTAAGCATACCATTCAAAAGATTAAAGTTCGTCACATAATGATATATGAAAGCCCCATAGGAACTAAAATAAGCATGTGGCGCTCTTCGTAAAATATGTTTTCGAGGCAGTTTTGAAATCCAATATGGCGGCTATCGTGTGGCTGGCCGGTCTACTCACGGACTGTCCACAATCTTTCCCAGCCTTCCCAGCACTCATTGAACAAGGTTAGCGGTATATATGCAACGGTTTATTGATCTTACTCAAGATTGCAGTTGTAATCAGCACAATAAAACAACATTTTGTTGCCTATATTAGTGAAAGTATGAAACTTGTTATTCCCGGGGTCATGGTTTGAACTGAATTCATTTTTACCTTGTAATCGGTGGTTTTATCCTTACTGCCATCACAACTGAAACTCCACAGTGCTTATTTGATTGTAATATACACTTTTGGGTCTTAATTCACTCCACATTGCACTTGAACCACGTTGCTGTTCCTGGTTCCTAAGCGCTCACTCCACAAACACAGTTACGAGCAGCAGACGACGACATTGTTTATGATGTGCAAAGCTTTATTCCCTTAATTGTTTATTTTACTCATTATTTAGTTTAACTTTACTTTGTTATTTCAAAATTTTTATTTAATTCATGTCTATTATCCCTTTTTTGCAACCAAATTACCCCGAAAAATTACAGATATTTCTAAAGTAGATACAATCCAATGTTTCTAACCTTGTCGTACATCTGGCTGCCGAAAACCATCGCGGAGCAGACGACCATTAGTGGATTATATATATATATTTTTTTTTTTGCTAGGACTTTTCATTGATTTAAGTCTATATTAGTATTTTGATTTTTTTAATAACTGTATGCCAGAAATAAATGTAACCTTTAATGTTTTCATGCTAAGAATGGCAAAATCATCGTTGCCACATTAGTGGAGCTTCACACATACAACGATGCATTATCATAAACTGTTTCCATGAATACGAGTTGTCATAGTAATACTATAATGATAAAATTGCTTTAATATTTATGTATATATACTTTCAATACATAGGATAATTTCACCAATTTCCACGTTTTGTGTAAGTCTTATACCCAGTTTGGAGGGTGAACACATACCAATTGGCAACAGAGAGAGAGAGAAAGGAAGGTGAAGGAAGGAAGAAGGACAGGGGTGTCGGTGGAGGTGGGGGGGTAGGGTAGGCGTTCGTATCCATTTCTGGATAATGGAGTTTTCGTCTCTTGGTACAAGGACAAGTGTCGTTATTCTTTACGATTAGTGATTCACGATACCCTTATAAATTACGGCACTGGGTGTAATACACTATAGCAAAATCTCGTTCTGATACGAGTGTTCGTTACAGAAATATTGCCAAAAAACGTGCTTGCACTGTCTCTGAAACCCATAGTAGGTATGCTGCTTAGTTGTCAATCAAGTTTTTTGTAATCAAGTATATTTTACAAGCTAGCTATTGTATAAATTTGTATTTTTCTCAATCAAAACATATGCTCCTCAATGCTAACTTTCCTCTTTTAACGACTTTCTGGTCATTGCAAATTCGGCCCCATTAATTTCTTATGGTGCGAAAACAGACAGAGGCCTAGAAAGCGAAAGCGATTGCCTCACACTACGGCGGTGATCCGGCAGTAAAACATCTTCATATATCCAAAAAGTAAATAATAAAGACATATATGCGCATTACGATTGTAACAATTACATGGATAGCTGATAACAATCTGCATGAATAACTGGTAAACTGT
>NC_061110.1:83125107-83142607 GCF_015104395.2 Macrobrachium nipponense | reverse complement strand
ATAATATGATGAGAGAGAGAGAGAGAGAGAGAGAGAGAGCGAAACACTAAAGACTGTAAAGTAGATTGCCACACACTATAGAGTCAAGCGGGACTCACCTGCCTTGAACTCATGTCCAACAAAAGGTGTTGGGATTGTTTTCAACAATGTTAATCCGCTAAAAGAGCTTTGACCAATATGATTTTATTACAATCTCTACATGGAATTTCGTATATGCAACCTGCTTGCAAATGTGGAGAGTTCTTTATCAAAATTGGTCTCACAGACTGAATATTACTAAAAACAATATTATCATTAAAGATTTTAAACATTTTTGGCAAAGGAAGAAACCTTCAGTCAAAAGGTAAAACCAACAAATTACAATTATCATATAAGTTTGTACATGATCATTTGCACAAAATGTTTTTTTTAGCCTTTCTTAAAGCAACATTAACTAAAAATGTCTGGTACTCCAGTTTGAAAGCAATACTAAAAATCTTTAGAATCTCGTCTTCTAAAAAATCAGGACAACAATTTCTTAATATTCTTAAAAACATTGAAGACGACACAGAGAGTTCAACTTTCAAATGATGACTGGAGTAAAAGTGAATGTAAGAACATACATTTGTAGGTTTGCTACAAACTGAAAATTTAAATGTTACCACTTTCATGTACATTTACATCTAAAAAGGGTAAAATGGAATCATTTTATTCCTCAAGTGGGACTGTTATGGAGGGAAGTAGCCCATTTAATCTAATTGAAAATCGGTTCGCATCCACACATATCGGCCATACGCAAAATATGTCACTGACATACCTAAACCAAAGAAAATTCGCCGGTAAATTATTTGATAAAAGTGTCTTTTCGATAAAGTTCTTCAAAATTGTAACGGTTACATGGCATATACAACGTTACGAGGAGACACTGAACATGCGGGCGAAAGTGTTTGAACGAAGAGACATTTATTAACAGTAAACATGAAAAAGATTGAAGTTCAGGGTAAATGAGAATAAGGTAGATGGAACTGTGACATCTTACCAGGTGAAGCTTGTTAACAATTTGAAGGAAGCTTGAAGTGTGTCTGTGGAAACTATAATGGAAACACATATATTACGCCTAGGGTTATGATTAATGATATATTGCCAATATGTTCGCTGTGACCTATTGGAATGTGGAGAAGCAACGACCCGAGAAAAGCTGATCAATGATTTCTGTGGGTGGCGTGATATCAAAACTGCATAGAAAGACAAGTCAATGTACGACAGTTCATGGGTCTTTCCAAAGTGCCTTTGGGAAACTGGTTGCAGCCAGTAATATGAGGCACTAACGAAATGTGCATTCGTATGTGCGTGTGCGCTTCTTCTATTCTTAATGTATGATACCCAAGTCTATGGTGGATTTGCATAGAGGCGGCTTTGAGAGAAAGGCAGGATGCCGTGGAAGCGCAGCGAAAGTCTCTTTATAATATAGTGCTTGAAATATTCCGGCTGCTTGGGTGAGTCCTATAATATTTTAGCCAAAGAGTGGCTTGTTATCTATTTGACATTTTTATAAGGATATCTAATCTTTAATCTTAGTTGTTAAACTTATGTGTGTACTTACGAGTGGTTTCTATGTCTTTGAAACAGACGGTTCTGGCAAGGAACTATGAGGGAACCGAGGGAGACATTTGGTGTGACCATTACTATTTAGACATTTTACTGTTGGGTTCTTTTTTAACTGTAGTAAGTTAGTCAGTAATACCTGATTGATTTGTTATCTTTTCATTGTTAATAAATGTATTTTTTATAATGCAACTTTCTCATTTTGATTACCTGTTAGAGTGGAGAGAAAGAAGTAGAAAGAGGTGGAAAGAAGTAGAAAGAGGTGGAGAGAGAGAGAGAGAGAGAGCGGTCACTTGGCGAGAGAGAGAGAAAGAGAGGGTCGCGAGCTGCTGGTTGCTTAGAGAGAGAAAGAGAGATTGTGTATGCCTGACGCTCGGAGTTACACGTTTACCAAATGAATAATAAGGATCATATCCTCATTACAGGTGGTGGCAGCTGGTGAAAAAGCGGTATAAAAGTTTTTTTTTTATGCCTGGGAAAGCCAATGAAGAGATAGGTGACCAGTTAGAAAAATAAAGGGGTTATGGCTTAGTGATAGTTTTCGAACGACAAAGCCTTTGTGGGATTGTGGAAAATTGTTAAATTGTTAGATTTCAGTTACTAAATGGGATGTGGGCTGAGGAAAGAAATTCTATTAGAGTCATCAAATTTGCCCGTACCAAGATCCTCCAGGGCGTGAGAGTAACTCAGTCTGGTTTGTGTGTGAGTGTTTGCCAGGTGCCTTCTCGCCGAGCGCGTTTGCGTTGTGCCGACGAGGTTAGCGTGTTTGTACGTAGATTCCGGGGTGGTTTTCTCTAATTTTGAACATGTAAGTGTTACGGTGTGTTTTTTTTTTTAATCCTGGGGGCTTTTTTTGAGACGGATTTAAGAAGTCAAAATTTTTTTTTCTTTCCCCATAGTAGCAAAGTGACGTGTTTTCTTTATTTGCGTGTTTATAATAGACGCATTCGTCTTTGTTTAACGTAAGAGTGTATAAAGATGTTTTTTATGCATGCGAACTGTGCTTGGATGGCATATTTCGCTTGGAGACAGCGCCCACCATTTTCTTAGTGGCTCAGCACATTTCTGCTAACAGGCGCAGGGAGGCATTGCATGGCGGGTACCGCCTGCCTAAGGGGTATTGCAGGGGGAGTATGGCCTGCCTCGGGGGATAGTGCATGGGAGGGTACTACTGGCCTGCCTAAGGGGGTATTGCAAGGAGATGGGTACTGGTGTATACCTTGGGGGGTTACTCAGACACCGTTCAACTGGGGTGTTCTAACGGGAGGGTGAAACTTTTTTTCTGAGTGGAGGTGAACTCCTCCTTCCATTTTTTTCTTTGTCGAGGTGTTGGAAGACGAGTCTGGCCTTGACAATGAATGCTAGGACATCAGCTGATTGATTAGTTGATGAAGTGAAATGCCCGTAGAGTCTTTTTTTTTTTAGAAAAGAGATTTTCTTTCTCTTGGATGAAGAGAAAAGGAAAAGAAAGAGATTTTCTTTCTCGTGAATGAAGACCAAAAGTAGTTAACATGCACGGGATGTGTTGTATGTTTTCCTTATGCCTTGGAAGACACAAATATAATGGGGATACACAGATTATTATTATTTTTTTTGTGTTGGAGGGATTACATTGAAATTCCGATGATTGTTGTTGCATCTGTGTTGGTTGTGTGGGTGTGGCAATGGTGGTATATCATGGTGTTGCATCTGGTGTTGATTGTGTGGGTTCAGCATTACTGGTGTATGATATTTGAATTTCACCCTTATTTGAGATCTTTGCATGGGGATTTGTTACTATGGAGAGTTATTATTATTATTAATAATTATTATACTTGAGATGTGTCACGGGAGGGTTGCTTAAGTATAATTATCATTACTTGAGACTTACTTTGCGAGAGATTTGAGATATTTCATGGGAGATTATTTTATAATTATTACAGATAATTATTCGTGGAGAATTATTGCAATGAGTTAATGGGAGAAAATTTTGGGGTTAATTATTTGAGTTTTTGTAACTTTGGAGAATGTTTCAGTGATTCACGAGTAATGAGTTTTGCTGAATCTTGATGAATCTGACTGAATCTTGGTGAATTGTGTTGAATCTTGCTGAACGTTTGCTGAATTTTGTGCTGAATTTTTTGGAGAATGGATAAGCATTGACATTGGTGATGTTTTTTTTATACTAATACTAGTGATTTTGATGATAGCAATTTTGGTGATTTTGCTGATAATGATATTTATGATACTGATTTTTTGTTATACTAATACGTGGGCGTTGTAATGCTATCAAGGGTGGTGAGATCTTTTTTGGATTTGGGAGGAACTAACAACACATTATTTTTTTTTCTTTTTTTTATGAGTTCAGCAGATAATTGCTTGACATACGCGAGTCACGGGAGATAGTTGACAATGCCGTTGATTTTTCTCTTCTCCTATTTTGGAAGTTAGCCATCGCTGACACAAGTTTTTATTTCATGGGTGAATTTGAATTTGTTTTTTCTCTCCAGTTGGTGTGAATATATTTTTTAATATCTCAGTTCGTGACTTAGAGTCATTGTTCGGGAACGTGTTTGTGTTTCAGCTATTTGATGCTGTAGAGAAATTTACGGGAGAATTCTTGCATGGTTTTGAATGCATACGTAGTGGCACTAAATTTTTTTCTCTGGATATTTGTGTTCCAGAAATTGTGAGTTTTCTTGCACAATACATATGTTGTATTTGTGACAACTTTGTGAGAGATAGGAAACTTGGGTAAGTTTTCTAGTGGCCTATGTCGTAGTGCATATGGAGAAGTCTTTGCTTACACACTTTGAATTTAGAGTTCTGTTATAATGAGTTGTGGCACATTGGTGATTTTTTCTAGAATTTTCTAGACAGTTTGTATTTGCCGAGTTTTTGCCCTTTTTCAGCAATTATGCTAAGGAGAGAGTTTTATAGTTTTTTATTAAAACATTGAGTTATTCCCTGGAGAGTTGAGATATATTATTTGGAGATATAATTGGAGGTATATTATTTTGGAGTTATAATTTGAGATATATTCTTTGGAGATATATTTTTGGCCATATTTGATATTTGCCAATGGTGATGAGAGCTATGTTTAGTTCAATTATTTTGCAGCCATCTTTGTTGCAAGTGGACACACATATTTGGAGATTATGGGGCAATATTTGTGAGTGTGTGAGCTAAGTGCTTTGAGTGCACATTTTTTTGGAGATAGGATTTCATTTTTTTGATATTCCTTTTTGGAGATATATTTTTTTGGAGCCTTGTTTTATTCCATATGGAGTATTGGGGAAATAGAGGTAAATATTTTTTTATTTGCCGAAATAGAGGTGATTATTCTCTATTCCTGGAGTGGTGGTTTTTTATTAACATATGGCTATTGGAGAAATAAGAGGGAATATGTGGATGTGGTTATTAACCAAATGGAGGAAATATTTTTTTCACCGGAGTGGTGTTCTTATTAATATGGTGTCACATATTTATGTATGGAGGTGGAATTAATCTTTTGCGGGTGACCTTTTTTGTGGTTATGGGAGTTTTGTTTTTCGAGCAAAGAGAAGATTTCTGTGGTTCTTTCTTTTTGGTTTCGTGACTACTTGGAGGCGAGTAGCATTACTGCATTGTGGTCCTATGGAGATATGTGCATTTTTTATGTTCACAAGTGTATTATTTTGGAGGCATATAATTCGGCAATGTCATGTTGAGAGAATACGTCTTCGAGACAGTCTTTGAACACATTAGTCATATCCTGGAGTTAATTTTGTGAAATGTGTCAGTTAGACCTTTTTCTGTAGAATCATGAGTTTTCCAAACTTGTGTGTCTGCCTAGACATTTTTTATGCTGCTGTTTGAGCTCATGTCCACAGGTGGATTTTCTGCTGACAAGCGCCGTGTGCTGATCCTTTTCCTCTGGTGGTGATTGCTCAGAGTTTTTGCAACATCTGGAAGTGTTGACAATAGCATTTCACGAAAGCGCATGGGTAAGAGTTTGCTCTCTGGACATGTCCAGTCGATAAAGTTGCGATGTCAAGAAATTCTGTAACTTTACATGGGGCATTTCTTGGGAAAAACGTGGGGGTTATGCATATGTATATTATGTATTTTGTGATGGTGGAAATCTACTTGTGATTATCCTTTTTTTATTATTTTTCTTTCTTTTCCTATGAGAGATGTAATTGGGGATTGAGCTTAAATAGTATTTCTTTTTGGACAGGGAGATGTAATTTATCGGGAGTTGTTATTTACGTAAATGGGAGTTTGATATTAAGTCTCATTGTAATTAATTATATGAGCAGTAAAGGGGTTTTTGCTGTTAAACATTGGAGATTTTTTACTGATTTTGTGGGTTGTTCAGATATCAGAGCTTGAGAGAACATTTTTGGGTCTGGGCTTGTTACGTGATATATTTTTTTTTTTTTCCTTGGGCTCATTGACTTTTTCCTTTTTTTTACTTGTGAGAACATTCGAGTTTGAAATGTGAGTGCAGAAGTCCGTGGAGTTGCTGTGAGTTTTGGGTTGTGTGTGTGCTGATGTGTGAGTTTGGAGAATTGAGTTGGAGAACTTGATTTTTTTTTTCTTTGAGAGTTATAATAATGACTTATGATTTAGTAGTCATATTAAATGGAGTTAATTGGGAGACATTCATTTAGTATTTCTGACCTTTTGAGATCATTGTTTGATAGAAGTAGTAAGTCTGGGGTTAATTCTTTTTCGATTGACCAGTGACTTGACTGACATACTAACACACCAAAAAGTAGTTTCCCAACACTAGCAAGACGTCCACCAGCCGTGCAGAGAGGTTGCTGCCGTTTTGTCCGTCGTGATCACGAGAGTCTAAAGAGTTCAGTGTGTCTTTTGGAGATCTGCAGAAGTCGTTAGAAGTCTTCTACGATAAGGGAGGCATTTCGTCTTCCTACAGCCTGCTACAGTTAGCTACTGTCTGTTCAGCTAGTTGCAGACAAAGAGGGATATTAAAGAATCCAAGATGAGAGAAAATTCTAGTGTTATCTGGAGAAATGAGGCGTAACAGACTTTATTTTATAATGCCAGAGACGTGCAGTTATTACTTATTTTTATTTTAAGCCGGCCAATGTGTTTTATATTATATAAGCTGTTTTGTTTGACCATTTTGCTAGGCGGGAGCTAGCATTGGTTAGTGGCCGAGCCATATTACGCCTAGGGTTATGATTAATTATATATTGCCAATATGTTCACTGTGACCTATTGGAATGTGGAGAAGCAACGTCCCGAGAAAAGCTGATCAATGGTTTCTATGGGTGGCGTGATATGAAAACTGCATGGAAAGACAAGTCAATGTACGACAGTTCGTGGGTCTTTCCAAAGTGCCTTTGGGAAACTGGTTGCAGCCAGTAATATGAGGCGCTAACGAAATGTGCATTCGTATGTGCGTGTGCGCTTCTTCTATTCTTAATGTATGATACCCAAGTCTATGGTGGATTTGCATAGAGGCGGCTTTGAGAGAAAGGCAGGATGCCGTGGAAGCGCAGCGAAAGTCTCTTTATAATATAGTGCTTGAAATATTCTGGCTTCTTGGGTGAGTCCTATAATATTTTAGCCAAAGAGTGGCTTGTTATCTATTTGACATTTTTATAAGGATATCCAATCTTTAATCTTAGTTTTTAAACTTATGTGTGTACTTACGAGTGGTTTCTATGTCTTTGAAACAGACGATTCTGGCAAGGAACTATGAGGGAACCGAGGGAGACATTTGGTGTGGCCATTACTATTTAGACATTTTACTGTTGGGTTTTTTTTTAACTGAAGTAAGTTAGTCAGTAATACTTGATTGATTCGTTATCTTTTCATTGTTAATAAATGTATTTTTTATAATGCAACTTTCTCATTTTGATTACCTGTTAGAGTGGAGAGAAAGAAGTAGAAAGAGGTGGAAAGAAGTAGAAAGAGGTGGAGAGAGAGAGAGAGAAAGAGAGAGCGGTCGCTTGGCGAGAGAGAGAGAAAGAGAGGGTCTCAAGCCGCTGGTTGCTTAGACCTTACCTTACATACCTTACATTTTGTTCGGGTTGCCCCAGGTCCCTCAGTGTGAGGCACCTCTAATGTCTACCAGAGAGTTGCTAGTACATCTTCCGGTATATTTTGCATCTTCCAATCTTGGATGGTCCGGGATGCAGTTTAGATATTTGTTGAGCTTATTCTTAAACACATCTACGCTCACTCCTGATATATTCCTCAGATGAGCTGGCAACGCATTGAATAGACGCTGCATTATCGATGCTGGTGCGTAGTGGATTAATGTCCTGTGTGCTTTCCTTATTTTTCCTGGTATAGTTTTGGGCACTATTAATCTATCTCTGCTTGCTCTTTCTGATATTTTTAGTTCCATGATGTTTTCTGCTATTCCTTCTATCTGTTTCCATGCCTGAATTATCATGTAGCGTTCTCTTCTCCTTTCTAGACTATATAATTTTAAGGATTGTAGTCTTTCCCAGTAGTCAAGGTCCTTAACTTCTATTCTAGCTGTAAAGGACCTTTGTACACTCTCTATTTGTGCAATATCCTTTTGATAGTGTGGGTACCATATCATATTGCAATATTCAAGTGGACTACGAACATATGTTTTATAAAGCATAATCATGTGTTCAGCTTTTCTTGTTTTGAAGTGCCGTAACAACATTCCCATTTTTGCTTTACATTTTGCCAAAAGAATTGCTATTTGATCATTGCATAACATGTTCCTATTCATCATCACACCAAGGTCTTTAACTGCTTCCTTATTTGTGATTGTCTCATTATTAGGTCCCCTATATGCATATAGCTTTCCTTCTCTGTCTCCATAATTTATTGATTCAAATTTATCAGAGTTAAATACCATCCTATTTACCTCTGCCCAATCATATACTTTGTTAACGTCTCTTTGGTTAGAGCGTTCCTATCTTCATCACAAGTAATTTCTCTACTTATTCTTGTGTCATCGGCGAAACTACTCACTACCGAATCCTTAACATTACTATGTCTGTCTATGTCTTCAATCATAATAACAAACAATATTGCAGCTAACACTGTACCTTGTGGCACGCCGGATATTACCTTGGCTTCATCCGATTTCTCATTGTTTGCAATAACTATCTGTTTTCTGTTGTGTAAAAATTCTTTTAACCATCTTCCTACTTTATCCACGATATTGTGTTTTCTAATTTTCTTTGCTAATATATTATGGTCTACCTTGTCAAAAGCTTTTGCAAAGTCTAGATAAACCACATCTGTTTCATTTCCGCTTTTCATATTTTTGAATATGTTCTCACGGTGGACTAACAGTTGGGTTTGTGTACTTTTTCCGGGTACGAAACCATGTTGTCCTATATTAAACAAATTATTTTTTATTAAATGTTTCATAATATTTTTCTTCATTACCCTTTCATACACTTTCATAATATGTGATGTTAGACTCACAGGCCTATAATTACTTGCCTCTAGTCTTGATCCACTTTTGAAAGTAGGGGTAATATATGCTAATTTGTGCTCATCATAGATCTTGCCTGTATTAACACTTTGTCTTAATAATATTGCAAGTGGCTTTGCGATAGAATGAACTACTTTCTTTAATAAAATAGCAGGAGCTCCATCAGTCCCTGCTGCAGCTCCATTTTTAATTTTATTAATAGCCTGAACAATATCAGCTTCATTAATATCTATGTCAGCTAAATATTCACTATTTTCGTCCCTTACTTCTATATCATTATCTTCATTATCTATTCTAGGGGTGAATTCTCTCTTATAGCGTTCTGACAATATGTTGCAAATTTCCTTTTTTTCATCATTAATCTCCCTTCAATTCTTAGAGGGCCTATTTCTATTAATCTTTTATTCATCTTTTTCGCGTATGAGTATAATAGTTTGGTTTTGTTGCTTGATATTTATTAGGGTTTTTTCTTCCAAGTCCCGTTTTTCATTTTCTTTAGATTGTATAATCTTTTGTTCTGCATTTTCTATCTTACTTTTTAGTTCTATAACTTTCCATGCATTTTTTTCTTTTGCAAGACCTTTTTTCCACTTTCTGATTTTCTGGAACAAGATCCTTCTGTCTCTTGGTATGCATGACTGATGATTACTTTTCTTCTTCCGTATATATTTATCCACTATTTTCTCTAATATTTTATATAATATAATATCTCCGTATTTACCCTTATGTCATCACTTACGAAAATATTATTTTTTTTTTTTTCCCAATCTTTGTTTAATTCTTCATTTATTTTGACCAATTTTATATTTTTACACTGGCAAGGAGTTGTATTTTCCATATCCTTCCCACTTTTTCATTTCTTGTTTATCTCTGTTTTCACTTGCTTTGGAATGGACTGTTAATTCTATGACATTATGGTCTGAAATACTCGCATTATAAACTATTATTTCTTTAACATAATTCATCTCGTTCACAAATACTAGGTCTAAAGTATTTTCCTTTCTTGTTGGCAGGTGATTTATTTGTTGAATGTTGTATTCTAGTAGCATATCTAATAGCTTTTCGAATTGCCTCTTATCTTCTGCACTACTATTACTCTCTTTTTTATATGTATAAGTACAACCACTCGCCTATCGTTCTTCCAGTTACGAAAGGAAAGTTGAAGTCTCCAGATAGGAGAATAGTCCAGTCCTTGTGATTTCTACATATATCATCCAATTTTTCTATTATTAAGTCAAACTCTTTAGTATTAGGAGGTCTATATATTACTATGTGCATTAATTTTTCAGATTCAAATTCTAGCGCTATTAGTTCACATTCTGAGTTACTATATTTCTCATATATTTTTCCTTGTTTTTTGTCTTTCCCATATATTGCGGTTCCCCCTTGATTCCTATTTTTTCTATCTGATCTATAAGTTTGGAACCCTTTTATTTGATCATCATTCCCAGTCTCTTGGGAATACCAGGTTTCACTTATATTCATTATATCTATTTTCTTTTCAATTTGGGTTAGTTCTTCTAAGTACTCTATTTTTCTTTTTGAGTTACTCGTAACTAAACCCTGCGCATTCATCACTATGATGGTTTGCATGTTTTCTCCTTCATTTAATATTGGTAATAATAAGGATTTTCCCATGTCTCTTTCCTGTTCTGGTATGTTGTTCTTTTTTCATTTCCAGAAATTCTGACATTAAAAAATCCAACTTTTCCATAATATTTGATCTTCCTTCACCATAATTATTCATTTTGTGTCTGAATCTGCAATTTTCTCCGTATCTGCAATATCCTCTTGCATAATAAATACAGTTATTATCTCTTGAGTAGAATCTTGGAGCTGAGGCTTTGATATTTTTTGCTGACATCTCTGCATATCTCGTTGATGGCTTGCTTTTTTCTTTTACCTGATATTCTTTATTCCTCTCTTTATTTGTTTCTTTCTTATTTGGATTTTATTACTTGATTGATTATTTATTTGATTATGATTCCTGGCTACAGGGTGCATATATTTACATTTTTTGTCGAACTTACATCCTTTTCCTTCTTTTAGGTTTTTGCATATTTTTGGATGCAGATCTCTGCAATCATCCTCATAGCCATCTAGGTATGCACATTTACCATATATTTCATAGTTGTGACATACCTTAGGATGTTTGTAGTAACATCTTTCTCCAAATCTGCAATTCCCTCTTTTCAAAAGGTTGCAGACTTGGTCTTTTTTGTCTATTTTTTTCCTCTTTCCCGTCATTGTGTAGATCTGGGTAGAGCCTCTTCGGGATTTTCTTTTGTGTTGTCATATCGTAATTTATTTCTTCGTAAGTATGCTGCTTTATTGCCTCATATGTAGTATCAATGAGTATCTCTGCATCCATACTTTTATCTTGTTCTTTGTTTTCCTTATTTTTTTCTGTCATTTCAGTTTTGTTTACTTCTCTTCCGTTTTCCTCTTCTTCTTCTTCCTCTTCCTCTTCTTCTTCATCCTCAACTATTTGTACATTCAATCTTGATTTAATAACATTGTCTATCCATGATAGACATGTTGAGCAAAATATTCTGGTATCTTTTCTCATATCTTGCATTACCTCAGCACATTGTGGATGGGTCGGAATGTTGCATGCAGCACATTTTCTGATTAGAGAGAGAAAGAGAGATTGTGTATGCCTGATGCTCGGAGTTACATGTTTACCATATGAATAATGAGGATCATATCCTCATTACACATACACACTTGAGAGTGTTTCTGCGCATATGAATTTCAAATACTTTACATTCATTGGTGCCGTTTTATCTAAGATAAGGTCTTCCACTTTACACCAGGATATAAAAGAAAAAAAAAAATGGGGGGGGGGGGGTTGGGGGGGGGGGGTTCTCAACTATGATTGGAAGCATGTTTCAGACTATACATCGCCAGAAAAGCAAAAGAAACGAGGACATAAAGATGAATTGATTTCTGATATTCGATAGTTTTACTTTTATTTCTCCCCTTCACCCATGCCAAACCTTTTTAAAAGATTCAATTCTCCTGATACATTAAGTTAAGAAAACATTTTCCTTCCTTCTATCTCTTCCTGTCACTCCCTCCTACTTAGCAAAGCCGTTGGACTTACTGGAAGCTTAAAGGAAATTCTGATATAGGCTGCAGAGAACGAACTAAACTTTCCACGCTCTTTAGGATTCACGTAATGTTGCCCTTGGATACGCTTACACTTAGAATTTTGAAAAATTCCATTTATTAAATTCGGTCATTGAACTCTTTGGAAGCAGAATATCAAACGAAATCATTCCACGCAATGCAATATGGTTCAATTTACGTTGACGATATAATATGCATTTAGCCAGGGATGAAATTGTAAATACTTTCTTTGGTAAATGAAATGAATTGGGCCCATCAATGAAATTCATCATGGAAATGGAAAATTACGGTAACCTATCCTTTTTAGATGACCTAATACACAAAAACAGTAATGGGTTTAAATACAATTCCTCCAATATTTCTGACTACATACATTCTTATTCTAGCCAAAACAATTAATTCAAGAAATCAGCTTTCACATCAACGCTTTTAGGAGGAATTCTTTTAAGCAGGCCTAAGTATAATGATGATGAAAGAGATAGATTGCGATTGCAGGCAAGAATTAAAATATCTTGATTCAGTATTAGACAATGCCTTAAGGGCGACCAAACGGACTTTATGATATTTGCAAAACAAATAAACCTGCTGCTACTACCACAAAATGATGATTTGAAAGACACACCAATCATCTCAGGATCTTTGGAGTTAGTGTAGCACTTACAGACCATCAAATAACCCAATATATCGAATCCACTATACACAGGGTATATCTTCACCCAACAAACTAGAGAATTATATTTAGACTACTATTTGGAATTAGGCTTTGTTGGGGTGATAAGTGGGAGACGAGGGTTTATATAAAAGTGTGTATAACTTCTCGATGGGATAAAAGAATCGCCAGGGACTTATTTAAATTATTTGGAATTTAGGTTGATGGAAGTAGCGGGGTAACGAACTCAAGAGTTTAATGAAAGATATGAGGAAATTATTTGGGGTGCATCTGTAAGACAGAAGAGGAAACTGTGTGCAAGCAGACAGGATGATGAATAAGATGGTCAAGAAGAAAATGAGAAAAAGAGAAAGAAATAGTGTTCTTCCAATGAGAATAGAACAACATGCTGTTCATTTTTGTGTCCTACCCTTTTGGACACAAAAGTGAACAGCATGTTGTTCTATTCTCATGGACTCGGAGGTTATGACTTAACTTATATGCGTACCATGGAATGATCATCTTAGTGAATTAAATGAAGCAAGAAAGAAGCATGAAGAAAACTTCCATTGTAATGTGATAACCATGAAATTTTTAGACTTTACTCTCTGGGTAACAGAATGCGTGGCATTACTAGTAATCTAGTGCCAGATTTCGTTTGGGCAGTTTGAAGATTTCAACTGGACCAACATACAGCTATTGCCTCTTCATTCATGTCTCTGCATATTGGTAAACAGCCATCTAGAAAGAAAGGTGGCCAAGAAAATCCTACACTTGGATGAAATTTAATTATGTTGGCTTGTCAAAAATCAAGTGAATGAATGGATCGCCGGCACTATTAGAATTCTGAGAATTTTGTGACATTTTTACAATTTCACGCAAGCCGCCACATAGCACAAGTACGAAATATGGATTTATGGGCATTCTCTAAATATGTAGCAATGATAAAAAACAGAACTCTCCACATTTGATGATTCAGTAATAATAATAATAATAATAATAATAATAATAATAATAATAGCTCATAATAATAGCTACTGCCCATGAAACTTTCAGACACGGCCCGTCGGTGACCTGTCCTATAGCTTGCCAGACTACGATCGTGGCTAACTTTGACCTTAAATTGAATAAATAAAAAAAAAAACTACTGGGACCAGATGATTGGCTGGTGGATGATCAACATATCAATTTGCAGCCCTCTAGCCTCAGACGTTTTTAAGATCTGTGGGCGGACAGAAAAGTGCGGAAAAAAAGTGCGGACAGAAAAGTGTGGACAAAAAAAGTGCGGACAGAAAAGTGTGGACAAAAAAAGTGCGGACAGAAAAGTGTGGACAAAAAAAGTGCGGACAGAAAAGTGTGGACAAAAGTGTGGACACGAAAAGTGACAAAAAGTGCGGACAGAAAAGTGTGGACAAAAAAAGTGCGGACAGAAAAGTGTGGACAAAAAAAGTGCGGACAGAAAAGTGTGGACAAAAAAAGTGCGGACAGAAAAGTGTTGGGACCGAAAAAAGTGCGGACAGAAAAGTGCGGACAGAAAAAGTGCGGACAGAAAAGTGCGGACAGAAAAGTGCGGACAGAAAAAGTGCGGACGGACAGATAAAAATCCTAAATCTACCGACGATGCTTATGCCATTGAACAATTAGCCATACTTGTGTAACGAAACGGTTATTAAACTAAACCGTTACAATATAATCATGTGAATTTTTTGTTTCTGTGACTGACAGAGGATATTAATGAATTGCTTGAAATCGCTGGATCTGCTAATTGATTTCAAACGTGAATCATTGGGCAATTTATTGCTACAGACTTGTGTCGAAATGACTAACGTCATCGATGTTGAAAAACAATAAAAAACAAAAAAAAATTTATACAGTTCTTCTCATGAAATGCTTGTTCGGTCTATGCTTGCTTGTCAAATAGTTCCATACACTCTTCAGGGAAAATGTCAACTGCGTTTATGCTAAAGGTAATATTTTGCACTTTTTATATACAGTTTGCTACACAAAGCACATACAGGTTTACTTTTAGTCGTTCATATTAAGGAACTTTAAAAATTTTTAATTCATGTGTACACTGTAACTACACTATAGACCTGTTATGGTTATTGATTAATGACAGAGTTCTCAATAATTTTTTTTAATAAGAAACATCAAGGACAATTTCCTAAAACCAACTCCATGGACAACAACTCTTCACGGACAGCTAATACATCACCATTCGGTGAAAAAAAAAAAACATTCAAATATAGCAATAAATACGCTTACCGGATGAATTAAAATAATGATTAAGGAAGTTTGGATATGGGATGGAAAAGGTTATATCATTCAGTCTTTGAAAATCCCATATGTAATGAAAGTATCTCTTATATTCTTTAACAATACGAATCCTACAAACGATTCTTGAATCGTTTGTAGGATTCCATAAGCCTTTATGGAATTGACCGAGAAGGTATCGTATGGATAAAATTCATTTATACACTTCTTTTCATCCCAGATGAAAGCCAAAATATAGAACGGGCTTTTACACACTTGTAAAATATGCCTGTAAAAGCTTATGCATTGAATTAATCATTAGTATACTAAAATTTAAGTGATTGCATATCCTACGCTAAATCACACGCAGTCTTTTTATCCTTAATTACATATAGTTTTTAACCTGACAATTCATTTAGCGTTTCGCCATATCTGAAAACGTAATTTAAAATGTTATAGCTTTTGAATACAAAAAAGTTAAATGCGCCTTTGATCTTTGCGTTTTCATGAAAAATGGGACTATTTTTGATTAGCAGGTGATGAGCTGCAGTTTTAAACTAGAGCCAACGTCAAAATATAATGGTATTAATCTGAATGCATGAAAGTTGATTAACGACATTCACAAACTGAATTACAACTATATTTTCCGTGTTTTTTATTCATGACTCATCTTTTGTACATACAAATGTATGACAGATCGACATAGTATCATCGCATCGGATTGATTTCACGAAAGAACGAAATATACA
Organism: Macrobrachium nipponense; assembly: GCF_015104395.2. Taxonomy (NCBI): domain Eukaryota; kingdom Metazoa; phylum Arthropoda; class Malacostraca; order Decapoda; family Palaemonidae; genus Macrobrachium; species Macrobrachium nipponense. The sequence continues at coordinate 83,126,817 of NC_061110.1, read as the reverse complement.
TACTTCATTACATATAACTCATAAATATATAAATACACACAACTATATTTTTACATATTATCCAACACAAATTTACATTTGTTCAGTTTTATATTCTTTATCTTTTGATTATATCATCAGCAGTGACACAGATAATTTCAAGTGGATAAAGATATAATTAAATGTAATTATTTGTTACAAGGATATAACCACACGAAGGAAGTAATATTACATATTAAAATATCATTATTTACATATGAAGAACCTAGTCCATGATATGTTTCATTTCTGCTTTTACAATGACATTAAAAACTGAAACAGTATAATTCAAATCATATTAGAGTCTATATTATATATACAATAAAAACCAGCATCAAATAAACCTTGACCTGTTGCTCGTCTTGCCTATGAGAAATAATAAAATATATCTACACGGTGGGGTTACATTAAACACATATATTTGATCAAAAAGATAAAATATATTCTTACTATAAGTCAACACCACCAATTAATTGTTTCATTTCATCCACATTAATATCGGTTGAAGAAAGGAACTTGTATTTTTCTACCAATTTCTCTAATCTTCCCGAAAATCCATCCAACATTCTTGGACTTTTTAATACTTGATAAATTCTAAGTACAAGAATATGTCTTCCTTACTTTCTATCCTCTGATGACTTTCATATCTCAATTAACCCATCCTTCACCTCTGCCATCGATTTAATTTTATAACAAGAAAAAAGTTAATTTGCAGGTTTCCGGTGTTCTGACTTGTTGCTATGGTAACCTAAACCATTCTCATAGGTCATCCGTTCTGCCGGCCATTGCATTTAAATTGAACTGAGTAAAATTTCCTTATGTACCGCAGCAAGGCAGAGGGGAAACTTAATATACGTATCTGTCTTGCCTCTTTCTCTTCTGTAATTGAATTTCGTTGAACGGCATTGAAAAGGGGAAAAAATTAAAGGTGGGGAAACTGTCTACTGACAATAATTCATTTCATTCTTTGTTCTAAGAGTTGGGCTTAAACTTGTGAATGAATAATTACTTAGAGTTGAGTCTCAAGGACATCACAGCAGGAGAGAAGAAAGCGTGTTATATAGTGATCATTATGTCATTATATTATAAATAATACAACTCATATTTGGCATCAACGATTAAGAGACAGGAATGCAGACATATCAAGACCCAGAATGCTTAGAACTAAAACTACTTTACATAAAATAAATATGAAGTCCTTCAGGTTCTGATAATACTGGCGATAGAAAATCATTTGACATACACTATATGGAATTAGAAATCCATACATGACAAACCAAGTAACAACCATTACTCAATATCAAATGTTTCGCATTGAGAGAGAGAGAGAGAGAGAGAGAGAGAGAGAGAGAGAAAGAGAGAGAGAGAGAGAGAATAAGTTAGCCCTCACGTTCTTCAATCTCTCCATGAATTGAAGACTTGATTATTATTATTATTATTATTATTATTATTATTATTATTATTATTATTATTATTATTATTATGCAAACCCTCAGTATAGAAAGTTTAAAAGAGGAGAAGGCGTCTTAATCATAAATTTGCATATATTTGAATCTAAAAGGAACCTGACTTCGAAGAGCAAATTATCCATTAAAAAGAGCTTATCTAAGTTGAAACTTCAGATTCGATTTAACGTCAGAAAGGCCTCTTAAAAATGGTGAATTTGACCTTTGCCAAAAAGGAATATCGAAA
>NC_061110.1:83090107-83117607 GCF_015104395.2 Macrobrachium nipponense | reverse complement strand
GAGACGAGAGAGAGAGAGAGAGAGAGAGAGAGAGAGAGAGAGAGAGAGAGAGAGAGAGGGAACGTTAAGCGTAGGGTTTAATTAATTTCAAAATGAATAAAATACTGTGTCCTTGAGCGTTTAAATTATACTCATCTGAAACCATTTCTCCATAGAAAACGTGTATGAATAACTCATTTAGAAAGTTACTTAAAATTGGACAGAAAAAAATAACTAACAATCTTACGGATGAAAAGGAATACACCACTAACGATGTGAGAGAGCAGGGGTATCCTGTATTTAATGCAAAACAGGACTCAGAAAAAGTTCACCTAATAAGGGACAATTCCGGCCAAAGAATTTACATACGGCAATTAAATTTACAGAGCGCTGCACATCAGTAGTAATGTGGTCTGTACGGATGACAGTTATAATGATTTCACTGATTATTTCGGTAATGGCCTAGTTGAGATTGGGGCTGCCACAATAATGATACAGCCCTTGATATTGAATAATTATGTAAAATTTTCTCTATAGGATCCTATCAAAACAGAGTGAAGCGTGAAAATAAAGAAATGAGAAATTATTATACTTCATCGTCCCATGTTTTAATAAAAACTGCATCTTCTGATGTTTACATAACCATTATTTTGTGGTTTTCTACCGAGGAAAGAATATCTTCGGCTTGTGCGAAAATTTGTAAATATTACTTTATTTGAAACTTAAACTATTTTACATTTTCAATGGCATCTTAAACCTAGAATTCTCATTATCTTTCGATAAATAGAGAGAAAATAAATTACCTATTTTCCCGAATGCATTCGCTAATTACGGGAAAACAATAAACGATAAAAATTACAAAAAACGAAGAAAAGCTATAGCTGTAACAATATTCTTAACGTTTGTTCATCGCCCTTGCCCTTGTTGTTCATAAGAGAATAATTATTTATTTTTATTACCGAGTCTGTAGGCGGGAGATAAACGTTCCAGAAAGATGGACTCACCACCTACACGAGATCATTACCTACCCAACAAAAATATTAAGTACTAAAATACCTATAAGAACTATAAATACCTACAAAATCCTCTTGTTATCGTATTGGTCAGCTTCAGTTTTCTGTTAAAGCAAACTATTGTGACGGCTTGTTTGTCCGCCCACAGATCTTAAAAACTATGGAGGCTGTACGGCTGCAAATTGGTATGTTGATCATCCACCCTCCAATCATCAAACAAATCAAATTGCAGCCCTCTTGCATCAGTAGTTTTTACTCTAATTAAGGTTAAAGTTAGCCATAATCGTACTTCTGGCATCGCCATAGCTACCAACAACACAGGCAACCACCGGTCCATAGCTGCGTTTCATTAGTCGTACCTGAAGCCACCACCGGACCATAGCTGAGTTTCATGGGTCGTGGCATTATACACTGTACAGAAAACTCGACTGTGCCGAAGAAACCTCGGCGTATTTCATACTAATTAAAATTTTTAATACTACTGTTCCCATTTTACTGACGCCAACTACGCTAGAGCATTTATCTCCATTTAGTCTTATTTTAAGTCCACAAGCATTGAAGAAAATCTACGGTGCATTGGGTATACTCTGGGATAAATTACAGCATTGTAATCTTCACTTATTTCATTCATTTATTTCACTTAAACTGATTGTTGAGCAATCTTAATATCATAGATTTCTTTGTTGGTAATTTGATGATGTTAGATTATGGCGTATTTGATGATCATGGCGTTATATGGAAAGCCAACAGTTCTCTAATAGGATATTAGTATAACTATATTACTGAACAACAAATTCTCTCTCTCTCTCTCTCTCTCTCTCTCTCTCTCTCTCTATATATATATATATATATATATATATATATATATATATATATAAATATTTATATATATATATATATATATATATATATATGTATATATCTATATATATATATATATATATATATATATAATATATATATATATATATATGTGTGTGTGTGTGTGTGTGTGTGTGTGTGTGTGCGTGTGTGTGTGTGTGTAGAAATCACTGAAAATACAGTGAATTTCATAGCAGTTATCAATTAGCATGAATTATCTTTCAGATAACAGGTTGGAACTAACTAAAATCTCTTTTTTGCAAGAATTATGTGACCATTTATTGTTTGTGGTTTTTAAATAAAGAATTCATAATTATCCTAGAGCGAGGAGTAAAGTAAGCTCCTTAATATCATGTGAATAATCTCTCTCTAATATTTAACAATCAGCATATTTCCTTTCTGGAAGATTTACTAAAATGCTATCCAACACATAGCACATACTTAAATACAGCGAGTTTTAATTATGATATGTATGTATATAACATTTTTATTTTAAAAACGTTCCACGCATAATCACTTAACTTCCTTGGTGAAAACCTACATACTTGTTGCAATACGTAAAAAATAAAATCAATAACTGTGGTAACTAAATCACTTCGAAAGTTCCAATGCATCATATTTCATGTCAGCATCAGAGCTGGGCTTTAAATAATTCTTATCAGCAAATAATCAGCAATATTCACATTTTCATCCAAAGGAAAACTTGACCCATTTGCATTTTTTTTACCACAAAAGTGATAATGAATCATTATTACAGTACAAATCTTAAGCTAGGGCTGGACCGAAGGATTGGATATTTTTACGTGGCTAGGAACTAATTGGTTACTTAGAAACGGTACCTGCAGCTTATTGTGGGATTCGAACCGCATTACATCGAGAAAAGAATCTGTAATCACCAAAAACAAATTCCTCTGATTCCCTGTTGGCAGAGCTTGGAAGCGAACTCGGACTACCAAATCGGTAGGAGAGCACGCATCCCGCTCGTCCAACAAGGAACTATTGTTATGGTACACGTACACAAAAATATATAATAGTGTTTACAATAAACATTGGAGCTCGTTGTTATTAACATATCCCATTCTCCGCCAAAAAAGTGACATGAAATTCTAACGTGCATTTTCTTTTTCTTTTTCTGTGAATCTTCTCGTTTTCACAATCAAGTCTTTCTTCATTGTTTATCTGTTCAGTTAAGGATAAATCGAAATATAAAAATTCTGGTTCTTAATAATGATTCCTTGAGGGTCATCCTTCTCTTAATCACTTGTACTGCTACTTAGCACAGCAAATATTGTACCTAATGTTGGGTAGTTTCTAAATATATTGCCTCTTGATTTTCCCCCATCCCGGTTTCGCCTCTGACCTTCAAAAAATAATTTTGCTAAAAGTTCTTATTTCTGTTTCTTCTAACTGAGAAACAAAACCTTGCTATCCCTAATCCCTGTTTAACTTCTAGATCATTATTTACAGCAATCCAACTGACATCAGTGGAAAGAGATACTGTAAATTAATTCAAAGAAAAAAATGTTAAAGATACATATGCTGGTAATGATTTCTGGCTCGTTACAATAATGAGTCGTATATCAGATACGTATTTCATAAGCCCTTAGTCCAAAAAATGTATTATTTTTGGTAAAACTTAAAATTGTTGCTGGAAAAGAAAGGAGAGGAAGACTGAGTTTCTTTCTAAAGAAAATGAAGGGTTTGTATTTCATCATGCTAAAAAGAATTTTATATATATACATATATATATATATCTATATATATATATATATATACTATATATATATATCTATATATATATATATGTTTGTGTGTGTGTGTGTGTGTATGTGTGTTGTGTGTATGCATGAATGTATGTAGTATGTTTGTTGCGGGGCGCAGGTGTGTTCATGTAGAAAATGTATAAAAATTAAAATACTGCGAAATATAATAACTATTTTCTAATTATACGTCATTTTTCATATTTTAAACACAGTTCATTTACAAGTTAATCAGCCGACATGCATTAAAAGGGATATAATTACATTTAAATCTCTAGTCAGAGACACCATTTGATAAATAGCTTTATTAATATACCAATAAATTTCATCAAAACGTCAAGATCAAAGGAGCAGTTGACCTCTTTTGTTTTTTACCAATTATGAGCTTAAATTTAATTCTATGAAACACAACAGATTGGAGCGAATATCAAGCTTATAGTTATTTTCACTGTACATATGCTTTGTTTATGATTCTATACGAATGAGTTTCAATTTTATGTAAGTTTTATCTGTGACAATTTATTTCTCAAATGCACAGAAGCTAATTTTATACCATACCAAGGGTGACCTAGACCAGTTGTGCACAGATTTCTCATATAGAACTTGCACCAATTAAGATGAGTTTAAAGGTTTAATCATACAAGTAACTGATAATTGTCAGACGATATCTGATGCTTTGAAATCACTGATACATCGTGTCATACTGACTAACTTGAATTGCAAGTGAATTAAAGCTTAATAATTAGATAAAAGATTGAAGAGTTGTGTTGAATTTGTGCTGAATCGTAAGTATTTTGGAACGAAAGTCCTTGTAAATACCCACGAACGCCAACTGCCAAATATATAGAAGAAAAAAATAATTAATATAAAATAAAATATATATATTATATATGACGTCCGCAGATCTGAAGACTATGCAGCAAAAAAGCAATAGGACGTAGGACGTAGACATTGATTTATATATATATATATATATATATATATATATATATATATATATATATATATATATATATATATATATATATATAAATTTTATTACATCACCGTGATTCATGCACAAGCATTACGCTACAAATATCCTTTAATATCCAGCTCGCTCTACCTCGGAAATACGAACTTATTATCAACTCAAAAATTTCCGTTCGGTTATCGTATATGAAAATACTATAGTATTTCCGAGGTAGTGCGAATTGCATATTATAGGACATTTGTAACTTAATGCTTATACATACATACATACATACATACATACTACATACATACATATATACATATATATATATATATATATATATATATATATATATATATATATATATATATGTATATATATATATATATATATCTATATATATATATATATATAAAGTTATTTATATACATTCATTATGTCTGCATGTAAAAAAGTAATGGGATAAATAAGGTAAATTCCCAGTGAACTAACATGCGTGCATTGAACATATGTTTTGTTGTTTTATATCCCAGCAATTTACGAATAATGTTTACTAACATGCTCATGGAAAATCAATTCCTGACGTCCTTTGCTACAGACAGTCTTCAAATCTGAGGATGTCTCTTTTCATATATATGCATTTCCTTGCTCTTTTAGAAACCTCAAATTCTGTGAAATGTACATGTTCAGTATTGAAAAATCAATCTAATATTCATTTACGGTTTTTCAGACGTCATTTAATGAAGGTTCTCTCCCTGGTGAAAACCTTTTTGAACTTGGTACAGATTCCGAAAATTCCATGAAAACCTTCCCCTGTCATATCCATGTTTGAGTCTCCTCTCTCTGCAAGCCTGCTTTTCTGGATAATTGTTATTGCAAAGGTTTTCGACACAGCCTGTCGACCAAGTTTCCTATTTCATAAGAGAATTTCTTTTAACCTTAGCACAAAGGGTTCATTTTCACTTCCCTTGTTTTGCAGTTAACGATCTTCATGAGGCGCTCTTCATGGGACATGTTTAACTTTAAATATTATTAGCGATATTGGGGTACTGTATTCTTTCATGTTCATTCTCAAGATCCATATAATGCACTACCTGCATTTCCTTAATAGTCAAGTAAGCTAACTTTCATGAATGAAAACATCTCAAATAAAAACATTCAGTTTATGTTTCCTTCAGACAACGTTTCATGTTCTTTACTGGCTGTTTTTTTCCCCTTTTTTTTTTACCTTCGTGAAATTTCCTTTTACTATTTTTCCCTCGGTCAGTCGACTCAAAAGCATTCTATCATTTCAGATAACACACTTGTAATGCAAAACCTCTCCTGATCCTTTGAAGTGAAAGCTCTTTTGTGCTCTTCTGATGCTGCACATGATATATTTTCATTTTAAATAACAAGAACGGTTGCTTCCTCTTCCGGGGATCTGTATGATTTGGTTTTACGAATTTGAAGAATTGGTGAATAGATATTACGTTCGAAGGGAAAACTCACATTCAGTTCATTCTCACACTTGAACACGTTCCACAAAGAAAGTATTTAATGCAACTGAAGGGGAAGGACAATATTAATAGTGAATAGTAAATAACTAGATATTCGAAAGAAAATTTGGCAGCTTACTGGGATAAAACAAATAATTGAATCATGCCAGAATCACACGTTAAAAAAAAGCCAGTGAACATGATAAAGGTTGAGAAATTTTTCCAAAGAATAAAAATTTTCATAAATTAAAGGCAAGTTTAGCTACATAGATAAAATCAAAGAAAATAAAACGACTGAACACGGAAGCAGAAAATTGCAAAACTCGAGGCCTCACTTCTTAATGCAACAGAACAGGACTATTATACGAATTTTCTATTAATTACTTAGAATATGAGTCAGTCCTCCTTCCAATAAGATAATCGGTATAACGGAATTGTCTAGCTTGTTCTCCATAACTGTACCAGGAAAGATGTATATTATAAGTCTTGCAAACGAAGTGAGGGTAGCATATATAAAAAAAAATAAAATAAACAAGCGAGAGGCGGAAACTGAAAAGCGGTCAAATGCTTCTCCATTATGAATGTGTACTTCAAATCGAGAACGGCTCGGGAGTATCATTTCTGACTCAGATTTCGTTATCAGTTGTACGAAAAAAAAATCTAAATAAAAGGAATAATAAATCTTTTATTTAATAAAGCAATAAATTTCTTTGCAATTTCTCGCCATTCCGCATAACTTCTTCTGAGAGGGAGTGAACGACAACTGAAGAATGATATATCGGAAAGGGTGCTATGAATACACCAAACTGTTAATAGATAAATACATCCAAGGATCATCATATTTGGCTGCACTGCACTGAGTGATCTTCTGAAATATATTTTCTTTATATTCCTTGCCCCCACAAAAGAAATCATTTCCTAATACAAATGAAACAATTTATGAACTTTATCTAGTCTAGAAAAGACAGACCCCATAAAAAATGCTACGGATTTCAATTACAGGAGTTTCCAGAGGAATATAATTTTCTAATAGTTTAAGAAAGTCAAACGTTTTTTCATTCAAAAAGAATTAAGTCACTACAGGAAACACTGCGCTATACTGGTAAGTTACTATATGATTTAAACTCAATTGTAACCAGTTTTTATGTATACTAAGCAATTTCTAAGCACTAATATACTTTAAACCATATGGGAACCTTTCTTGGGGACCCCGGGAACCATTTTATTATCACTGAGATTACATCAGACTGTTATTTTCAATTTGTCTAGTACCTTACGTTCATCATGATGATGCTTCTTAATTAATATAAGAAAGAAAAACGCCGTATTTTTCTGGGCTATTAAAATTTTTAACTATAATTTTGGTCATGGATGTAGCTTAATATGGACTTTCCTTGCACAATTTTATTAATGGACCTTTATGTATTTCATTCGAATGGCAACCGAATACTTGGAAAAAAGCAGTACTAAACACGTGGTTGAAAGATAACAATTTCTAATTATTTCAATCTCATTTTTTTCCTCCTGTTTTCTCATATATTAAACAAATGCTGAGTATAACTACAATATCATATCATGCTTTTTTGTTTGGCTTTTAAGGAACATTTTTCGTTGTAAATTTATCTTTTCTATTTAGATAAGAGCAATTGTCTTATATTTTTAGTAATATTTGAGCAATTTATTAAATTCATGAACATATATTTCATGCATAAATAACGTTCGTGATTATGCTGTGAAATATACCTTTCTCTCTTAAATTGCTATCCCCGTTAATTAATTGTTTCATCTTCAATAGCCAATCGGATATCATTTATGAATTAATGATGATTCAGGAATAAACAGGACAATTAATGTCGTAATAACAGTTTTTCTAAATGGCTTTAATCATCTATCCAGGCATTCAGACTAATAAACAATATACCTGCTAATCAACAATGCTATTAATATAAAAAGGAACAGGTAATCTTTTTTCCAGTTGGAACATATGAATTGTAATTCCATTTTTCTACACACAACAACGATATTTGAATAACTTTAAGTTAACATTTAATGTCCGTTTTACTGTTGATGAAAAAGCAAAATTTATCATATTAGTAGGCTTTTTAGATTCTTCATATTTTACAAAAAACTATGATCTATCTTTCAATTATTTAAATATGACTATAGCCTACTTTACAAGCAGATTCTTCATATCTTACGAAAATATAATTTATCTTTCAATTATTTATATATGATCATAGCCTACTCTATAAGATGAATTTTGCATTTCGTCCTATCTTCCTTCTGAGTCGTTCCCATTCACCGCCTTTATAATAGTAAGTGCTACTTCTCCGTATTTTTAAATGCATGTCAAAAAATATCAGCGTATTTAAACCTCACCTCTTACACCTCTTATTCTTAAGATAACTGTCGGAAGTAATGCATCTTACGCCCTGGTTTCTGTGTCAAAAATACGCTTTCCTTCTGCACCAACTCTTTAGAGACTTGGTTGCGATAGTATTCATCCACAAACCGCCCCCCCCCCCCCAAACCACCCAAAAACATATATAAAAACACACACACACACACACACACAAGGTTTGATTGAATCAAAGAGATTATCCGCCTCTATCGGTATGTGTAAGACTATATTTAGGAGCAACCAACCTATTTAAGCCCCATCTTTTTCTGACCTACATGCAATGCACGATGCTCCTCATAGTTTGGAGTTTTCGTACTGGTAATCTTTTTTACAAAGAACAGTAAAAGAATAAAATTCTTAAGCACAACAGAGATGAAATATTCAAATATATAATCCCAGTGGAATGTTTCCATAGCTTTGAAAGCAGCAGAAACACACTTAAATGCCATGTAAAAATGGACAGGCAGAGAGAAAGTCGTGTGTGTGTGTGTGTGTGTGTGTGAGATGTAATTCATTAAACCAAACTGTTATTTCTCCTTTGAAACTAAAGTGCAATTTAAAAAATATATATCCTCCTATATCTCCACAACAACAATGACCCAATTTGTGATTTATTTTGCCACATAAACTCAGAAAGGTATAAACATTATCACTGAATACTTGTTAAGCCAGCAAAGGACTTTGTCCGAAAAAGGGGTCAGCTATGAAGTGGCGTGGGAAACTGCCAGGTGTATGTTGTTTAATTAGTGTCTGATCGACAGCTGATAAAAGTGGAAGTCAACTGTTTTGTGAACTTTTATATATAATATTTTACTGATAATACTTTTATACTTTTCCGAGTTACTTTTACTACCATTAAGGAAACGGCGAACTATAATCTCGCGTGTACATTTCCGTCAAATGCTAAAGAGTCTTTGCCATTTTTTCATTCAAATATTTTTCAAATCAAATTATTTTCTTCAATGACTGATTGATTTATGGTTACTAAACTGGCGTCGCAAAATCTACGTTTCAATGAAGTCATCCAACGACACATTTCGTATTAAGTCCAACGAAGTTATCCAATGTCACATTTCTTATACAAAGTCCAACACAGTCATCCAACGACGCATTTCGTATAAAGTCCAACGAAGCCGTCCAACGACGCATTGGGGATAACAAAGTCCAACGAAGTCATCCAACGACGCATTTCGTATAAGGTCCAACGAAGCCGTCCAACGACATTGGGGATAAAGTCCAACGAAATCATCCAACGACGAATTTCGTACAAAACCCCCCAAAAATAATCCTATGACGCATTTCGCCATAAGTCCAACGGAGTATTCCCATGACTTATTCCGAATGAAGTCCAACGGAGTCATCCAACGACGCATTTCGTATGAAGTCCAACAAAGTCATCCAACGACACATTTCGTATAAAGCCCACAAAAAGTCATCCAACGACGCATTTCCTATTAAGTCCAACGGAGTATTCCCACGACTTATTCCGAATGAAGTCCAACGGAGTCATCCAACAACGCTTTTCGTATATCATCCAACGACATATTTCCTAACAAGTTCAAAGAAGTTGTCTAACGACGCATTCAGCATAAAGTCCAACACAGTCATCCAACGACGCATTTCGTATGAAGGCCAACGAAGTCATCCCACGACGCATCCCAATATCGAACGCAATGAAGCCGTTAACAGAATAATTCATTAACACGTTCATGTCTGCAATGGATTGCGTTAATCGCTTGAAATGGAATTCCATGACAGTTTAGTCCTTAATGAATGTGATTACAAGTTTTTCCTCTACTGAATGGGAGCTTCAAATGGTGGTCCCGGACCGTCGGCCAACTACCAGGAATGGCGTCGGAATTATTCATGCAAGCCATTTGGAACAGCCAACTGAGCGACAATGGAAATGGTCGTTCTCCAAACTCCTAAGAAGCAGTACAAGGGCTTTATGATGTGTTTTGTGTGTATGCGTGCAAATATATATATATATATATATATATTATATATATATATATATATATATATATATATATATATATATACGAGAGATCACACAAACCTTAGGCCCCTCGAACCGTTTTATCTTCACTTATCCGATTACACTAAGGAAATTATTAATTAATGTTCAGCAGAAACCAGTTTCCAAAAACACTGGATTTTATGAAATACCTTTTTAGGGACTGTGATAAGTCATATTTCGGTTTCACTGGTAAATCCCTTAGTAAGATTAACGCAACATAAACTATCAGTTAGATATGGACAACATAGTTTAGTAATTTTCCATCATATAAATAACACGAACCTTACCATGGATTGGAACTCATCCCGAAATTTATACAAGAGCAGATGTCGATACCAATTTCAAATTGTGGAATCTTCACTAATAAAACAACAAGATAATAGGATCAACCTTTTCAATGGAGCCTGAGACTCGGATCAGATAGATACCATCTTCCTCAAGGCAACAATGAAGCGGATTAAGGCAATTAACAGAACCCAAGATGGCTCACCAACATCCCAAGGCATCACCTGAGGGCATATCTCCTGCTATATATTTCACTAATGAAAATCCTTCTGTCATTCACTGCTTGATAACTGTCATGGTAAGCGCTTCATAGCAAAGAATTACGAGTTAAAGGAAAGGAAAACGCATTTTCGAGAAGTTCTGCAGCAAGGAGGCATTCGCGCATGTTGTTGGAGATGCCTGTTCTCATGAGGGTTCTAGAATTGGCAGGAGTGTTGTGGAACTTGACAGGTGCCGACGTGACGTGAGGAACGCCGCGATTTCTGATGTCATACTTTGTCGAGAAACTTCTAAATCATTCCCGTAATCTCGGGAGTCTGTGACGTTCGCCGTAGGCCCCGCCCCCAGGTCACCGTATAAATATGACTGACGAAGTAGGAGAAGGCAGATCATCATCAGAGAGTGTCACAGATCAGATCAGTGAGAGCTCAGCAGCAGAGATCAGAGATCATCCGAGAGAGATAAGAGAAGAAGGAACATACGAAGGATCAGAGAGGAAAAGGCGCCCGAGAATTGGTCAAATTCTGGTCAAGTTGTCGTCAGGAGTAGACGACCGAGTTATTTCGATGTTGAGCAAGACCTCAGAGAAACATCGTTCTTCGAGAGGTTTTGAGAAGTTCCTGCCCTTCGAGTACCAAGAATAGACATTATTTTCTGCAATACGGAGTCAATAAGTCGTCCGCAATTGAAATCCTCTTTTTGTGAAGCCATTGCTTCGAGTCGCAAAACCGGCTGGCAAGTACTTTCATTACCCCACAGTTTCCCCAGTTCATGCATTGTAAGATTTTGCCTTTTTTATGTAAATAGGAGATACCATTCTGCATTTATCTTTGTTAGTAAGCTTGTAAATAAACCTTTGTTCTGTTAGTGTTTCTTTCTATATTCGTATCCCCAGTTTCAACTGTTGGTGTTGAATTCTTTTCTGTTTATCCCAATATCGAACTTGGAGCGGACCTCTCACGGGCCATAACAATAAGGGTAGCAGTAAGTCAACTGAAATATAGTCCTTTGCTTTAAAAGAGTGTTTTAATGGGCCTTTTATACTTGATATATATATATATATATATATATATATATATATATATATATATATATATATATATATATATATATATATATAATATATATATAATATATATATATATATATATATATATATATTATATATATATATATATATATATATATATATATATATATATATATATATAATAAAGGTATAAGCCACGAAGAAAAGATAAACAACGGAGTGTCTTCCAGATCTTTCGACTCAACGTCCTTTACTTAGCAGATGAACTGACTTACATGAGAACTTGAGAGTACAGGAAAGGTCGTATAAGTGACAGATAGGGATTATAAGATTAGCACCTAGAATCAAACACATCTGGAGAATGAGTAACCTTTCCAAACAAGCATAAACATTGGTACAATTTAAGAACAAAAAGATTAAGTCTAACTGCTCAGACACAGGGAAAAGACAATTAAAGGATTATACAGGGCAGTAGCTGACCACATTGAGATCTTTGGTAAACAAAAATTTATTCAAATTCTTTGAAAAATGCTATTTACCTAATATAATTTATATTCCTGTAAAGTGGTATAGATATGTTGATGATATTTTAGCTGTTCTGCCTGCTGGTATTAATCTAAATGATTTAGTCTCTAAATTAAATAACCAGGTACCATCGATTAAGTTTACTCTAGAATTGGAAAAAGACAATTGCCTCCCTTTCGTAGATGCTTTGATACATAGAGAACCATCTCAATTAAAATTCAGTATTTATAGGAAACCAACTAACAACTTAACTTATGTTCATTTCTATTCAGGCCACCATCTTAACATCAAAATATCAATTTTTTCTTCTATGTTTTTATGAGCATTGCACATTGTCAGTCCCCAATACTTGGATCAAGAAATTGAATACATAAGAAAAATAGGGAAAGATTTATGTTATCCTTGGCATATATCAGATATTTGCTATAATAAAGTCCACAAAAAGTTTTGTAGTGTATGTAACACGGAAAAAGAAAATTCTAAGAACATTCTCAGTTTGCCTTATTTTAACTGATTTGAAACCATTAAATTATTGTTAAAAGCCTTTAAGGTCAACCTTGTTTTTCCTATAATAACACATTAAATGGCCCCAGGAAAGCAGCAACATAATATATAAAATTCCATGTACGGACTGCCCCTCCTTTTATCTCGGACAGTCGAGCAAGGGCTTAGAAGTAAGATTAAAACAGCATAAATATTCTGTCAAAACTGGGCAAACATCTAATGCAATATTCATTCATTTAAGTGAAAACAACCACCGGATAAATTGGATTGGTAGTTCAGTAATTGCAAGATCAAAAGATATCTTATCACAAAATCTTTTAGAATCTGCCATAATACAACTTACTTCCCATTGTAATTTTAATATTGGTAGTGGCCTGTTTCATTTAGACCTTTGTATTTGTAACATATTTAACAATGACCTTAAAGATATAATTACAGACTTAAATACAAATTAGTTGCCATAGAGATGTTTCCTTTGTATATGTATGTTTAATATGTTTTTGTTTACCAAAGATCTGAATGTGGTCAGCTACTGCCCTGTATAATTCTTTAATTGTCTTGTCCCTGTGTCTGAGCAATAGGATTTTATCTTTTTGTTTTTAAATTGTACCCATGTTTATGCTTGTTTGGAAAGGTTACTCATTCTCCAGGTGTGTTGGATTCTAGGTATAAATCTCCCTATAATCCCCATCTGTCACTTATACGACCTTTCCTGTACTCTCAATTTCTCATGTGAGTCATTTCGTCTGCTAAGTAAAGGACATTGAGTCGAAAGATCTAGTAGAAACTCCGTTGTTTATCTTTCCTTCATGGCTTATACCTATTTATGGATTTATCACGTTCCGAACTTTCATGATTCTGTTATACATACACACACACACGCACACATATATATATATGTGTGTGTGTGTGTGTGTGTCCTGCTTACCACAAATAAAGATATTTATTTAAATTCGACACCATCTGAAGAGATGCTATACTATTCAGCCATCACCGAATCCTCTTCGTCTACTCATGATCCGATAAGCAATGTTACACGCTCTCTCTCTCTCTCTCTCTCATAATCATAGGTCTGCAAACTGCAAGGGATGCGGAAAAAAAAGGCTGCCATTAATCCACATGATAGATTTATATCGAGCACGTCATATACGTAATCATATAAAAGTTTCATAATGATTTCAATACTATTTACCGCAGTCTTTGTCTATCAAAAAAAAAAAAAAAAAAAAAAAAAAAAAAAAATTCTATGAATCATCACGTTCAAGTTGTCTTTGTTTTCTTAAAACTAAATTCTATATTCAGCTAGCAAATGTGGTGAAAAATACTATCTGCTCCCAAATGCCTCGACTACTAATCAAATGCAAGCAGAACGACATAATACATGAAATTTCAAAGAAAAGTGCCAATACGAGAAAAACTATCACAATTTAGTTGGCAGAATACAATTTCTCCTTGTTACAATAACTTAAATGTTTTCACGTTAAAGGCAATAACAATGCAAAACCTTCATCAGAAAAAAAATATAATACTCTATATTACTATAATAGATTCACATCAGTCGTGCACTTGATGTCTAGGCCAGTCCCTAACGACGCTCCTGATTGGCTGTTGATAAGCCAATGACAGTGCTGGAAACTCTTACTCTCTCTCGAGAGTTCACATAGGCAGGATGTATGTTCCATCTCTCCTGAGGTATACGTCTTTCAAGAGAGGTGGAACATACATCCTGCCTGTGTGAACTCTCGAGAGAGACTGAGAGTGTCCAGGATCGATACCGTTTTTTCTTCACAACATTGGCTTTTAGCAGTGTTACCATAAGCAGTTCTTCTGTTTTTTTTTTTTACGTTATTTATGATTTAATGGTTAGAATGCGTATTTTCCAACATAGAATTATTTTCCGTGACGTAAAAAAAACTACACGTCACTAGCTTAGCATAAAGTATTTTTAACGAAGAAACATAAAGGATTTCAATAAATTTCATTTTTATAAATAAGCAGGATATATTTTATAACTTTATTTTCATAATGACACATAAAAAGGCAAAGTGAAGAATCTTATTCCTCAGCGCCGTGGCCTGTGGTCGGAAAAGCCACGGAGGGTTGCCAGATGTCACCAGAAAGTCACAGTAGTAGAGAAAATTCCTCAAAACGGTAAACCTGACTGTCCAGCTCTGTGATTGGCTTATCAACAGCCAATCAGGAGCATCGCAAGGGACTGGCCTAAACGTCAAATGCACGGTTGATGTGAATCTACTATAGCTCACATTATCAGTGTGTGTGTTCGATGTGTTATCCTTATCACTAAAGGTTGGAGATGAAGGAAACACCAAAATATTAAAAGTAGGTTCTTAATGTCTTATGAAGTACACAAAATCACAGTGGTGCAAAATAATGTGCAAGCAAGGAAAACAGAGCGGTGCCGTACTGGCGAAACATGACTGCCAGACGGGCGAGATTCAGTCATTACATATCGTACATGACATTTGAGAATAGATACATCAAATACATAGGGAGGTATATAAATGAACACGAAATATAAAGAATACATTACATATGCATAAAGGTTCATATATTGTAGTGAATTTTTCTTTCATTTACCTACACCTCCCTCCCCCTTCACGCTCATAGTACTCTCTCGAGCGGACTCTTTCCTGCGAGCCTTTGAGAACGACGTGGGGACATTGGGGGAATATCAACTAAGGACTGCTTTTCCTGGTCCAAGCAAGGGGCCACAGGGGAATGAGGGGATGGGTCCACACAAGGGGGTGGCACTGGGCGAAGGAAAAGACGGTTTCGCCACCAGACACGACCACTAGGGAGACGAATTTCATAATCCCTTGACCGGCCGAAACTCATGACTACCCCGACCTGGTCCCAGCAACAAGATGTCGGGTCTTGGATCCGTACATGCTGTCCAATAGTCAACCTGGGTAGGGGGGGCATGCTGATCGTACTGGGTCTTAACCTGCTCAGCACAGGTGGCAGCACGGCGGTCACAGTCCTCGGTCTTGACCTGCCACTCCTCTGAAAAGGACTCTGGGTGTGCAGGGATGCATGACCGAAGAGGTCGGCCATACAGGATTCCAAAGCTCTAAAAGGCCTTGGTAAAACTCTTTGCTATCAATGTTGCCAGAGGGTACCGTTGTCAGGATGAGATGCTTGATTGATTTCACGGCGGCCTCGGCATGACCGTTCAATTGTGGATAATATGGGGAGGTTATTACATGTCGGACTCCCCATCACTCCATGAAGTCCCGGAACTCATTGCTGGTGAACTGTGGTCCTCCATCAGTCCTGAGGCAGAGGGGCACACCAACTTCCCGGAAGTAGCGGCAGAAGATCCTGATTGTGTTAGAGGCGGTAGTATCACCTTTGCATGGGACAACAGCCCATCCTGAGAGTCGGTCAACTATGACAAGGAATGCTTTTCCTGCAACTGTAAAGAAGTCTGCAGAAACAGATTCAAAGGGCCTTGTGGGGTTGTCGTCGTTCATTAATGGTTCCTGCTGCTGGGTTGGCTGCAATACCTGGCATGACTCACAAGCTCCAATTGTGTTGGCAATGTCTGAGTTGATACCAGGCCAGAAGACAGCCTGTCTTGCCTGGCGCTTCGTAGCTTCCATGCCCCTATGACTGTCATGTAGGCAGGACAATGTGTGGCGGCAAGGGCGGCAGGAATTATAACTCTTGCTCCATACAAAACGAGGTCACCATCAGCGTAGAGCTCATCCCATATCTTCCAGTATCTTCCAGTATGGGAGTAAGGAGTTATGCAGATCATATCTGTTGGAGAGGAATCCTGAGGTGACACAGTCGAGTAGGCAAGTGTCGACAGGGTCTGCTCTTGCTGCGTCTCGTAGATCCTGGAGAGTCCTGTCGGCATCTTGAGCTGGAGACTTTCCTGAAGAGGTGACAGCATACACAGCCATGACTGTTCATAGATGGGTGGTGGAAGGGGCACCTGCAATTTCGTCCTCTGGTGTGGGGTGGCTGAACCTGGGGCATCAAGACAAAGCATCAGGAATGTTCAGAGACTTGCCAGCACGCCACACAGCTGTGAACAAATAAGGCAAAATTTTCTCCTTCAGACACTGGAGGCGAGGATTTTCAATGGCTTCCAACGAATAATAATTCAGGATAGGTATGAGGGGTCGGTGATCCGTCATGAGAGTAAAATTCTGTAGGCCGGCAAGATACAACCTTCATTTTGACATTGCCCAAACCATGACCAGCATCTCGAGCTCAATAGTGGCATATCGTGTCTTTGCGTCTGTAAGGAATCGAGAGCCACACTGTACTAAACGTAGGCGTCCACTACCATGGTCCTGCAGAAGGGCATATCCAATACCATTAAGGCATGAGGCATCTGTCTGGAGGACAACAGGCAGGTCTCGGTCGAAGACAGCGAGAACAGGTGGACGGAGGAGTGCTAACTTGATGCGTTGAAAAGCCTCATCATGATCAGGGGTCCAAACAAATGTTCTCTTGGGGCTCATCAGAGGTCGTAGAGGTTGAGCTGTAGCGGCAATGTCAGGGGTGAACTCTGCCAATTGGTTGACCAGGCCCATGAATGATCTGAGGTCAGTCAGGTTAGTTGGAGTTGGGAAATCCCTGATGGCACTGAATTTTTCTTGATCAGCCAAAATGCCCTCTCCTGAGAACATGTATCCACAGAACTTGACAGTAGGTGCGGCAACCACAAATTTGTCTTTGTTGAGGGTAATCCCAAACTTGCGGCACCTGGTGAGCATCTCATGGATACGGTAGAGGTGTGACTGGTAATCCTCGTCATGGAGAAGGGTGTCATCGACGACCTTCACGCTGTTCTTGATTCCTTGAAGGGCCATGTCACCTCCCAGACAGAATGCATCTCCAGTAGCTGCAAAGCCCATCGGTCCTCTGCAGTGTTTGAACCGACCATACGGCGTAATGAAGGTAGTCAAATGCTGATCCTCTTCAGCAAGTTCCATTTGCCAGTACCCACAGAGGGCATCAGCTGTTGTGAAAAACCGAGCCTTCGGGTCCACACTACGAATAGCGGTGAAGGGTGTGGGTGAAGGGTGGGCTGGGCGGGAAACTTGGCTATTCAACTTGGAGAGGTCAACGGTGATGCGTACTCCTGTGATGTTCTTGGCGATGACGACGAGAGGGTGACACCATTCTGAAGGGTCATCTCCGGCGGGCTTGATTATTCCCTGGGATGCCATAGATTGAAGCTCCTCCTTGACCTGGTCCCTGAAGGCGAGGGGAATCTGTCTTGGGGTGTGAATGGTGAAGGGCACAGCACCATCCTTGAGATGAATCCTCATGGGAGAACCAACCATGGGCTTGAGAGGCGCTGACTTCAAGTCTTCTTTGGAAACAAAGACATATGCAAATTCCCGGAGGAAATATTCCTTGGCAGCCGAAGGCGACGTGGTGGCTGAAATAGGTAGCTCTTTGCATCTATTGACATGTCTAACTTCAGCAATGGGCTTAGGAAAATCCAGAGATATTATGGCCAACTCTTGACAATGTGCATAGGACAGAAGTGGAGTCTGGACATTCTCATGGATATGAATCCTAGCAGAACAAGACAGCTTGCCTAAGGTGAGAGTAGCCTGGAACATACCAAGAGCAGGCGCCATTTTGGACCCATCCGCAGTAAAAGTTGTAGTCGGCGGAGGAGGTTGAAGGCTGCTCCTGGGGATGCCTAAACTCTCTAGGTGTCGCTGGCTAATAACGGTGACATCAGCACCTGTGTCTGGTAACATCTGTAGATGAGAGTTTATGTCGCCTTATGACAGAAAAACACAGATGGGTTGGGGTGTCTTCAGTGCTGTGGAAGAAGGGTATCCTAGACAACGGCAGCTGTTCTGACGTCCATCTTGGGTCTTGTTGGAGTGGGTGGTAGTGTTGCTTGGAGATCCATCCTGGTAGTACCTCTTCTTCTCTCTGCAACACTTATCAAAGTGTCAAATGCGGTGGCAAAGGCGGCACTGGGCTTTGCTGGCACGGCATTTAATTGTCCTGGACCAATGACCGAGGCAGGCACAGCTTTTGCAGGTACTGTTAGTAGCAGGGCACTCATTAGGGCCGTGCTGTCGAGCACAGGACTGGCATAAAGTAGCTGGTGCCAAAGTCAGTTTTGAAGGTGAGATTTCACTTGTCCTTTTCTTCTTACCCTTTTTGTAGGCAGAAACGGCGCGCAACTGGTTAGGTGGGGCACATATGGCAGACGTTCTTAGCTGCTTCATATGACCGGCAGGTCGTAACGACATCTTGTAATGAGGAGGCGGCGTCCAAGGAGATTATTTTCTGCACTAACTCCGCATCTTGGATGCCCATTAAAATTATCGTTTTCAACTGGGTCTCCTCACATGCAGCTGCATTCCCCGGGCATAAGTCGACTTCCTCTGCGATGCGTCAAAGCCTTACGCAGAAGTTAGCAAAAGATTCTCCTTCCATCTGCTTACGACTCAGCAATTCCCTATGGCGAAGAACTTCATTGCGTAGACCCTTTATGTGAGACTACAGGGCATCCAACACTTCGTCTACAGACTTATCTGTGGAAGGTGATATCTGCAAGGTGTGTTCCAACATGCGTTGAGTTTCAAGGGCTAGGCACATCCGCAACTGGATCATCTGTTTCTCCCTAGGAAGCTTGAAAAAATCCACCATAATGGCATAATCATCCCACCGGCATCTCCATTCTCTAAACATTTGGAATGTTGCATCAGCCTTAAGTGGGGGCGGCGTTTGCGCAGTCGCTTTTTGTGGTGGGGGAAGAGAAGGTTGACTGGAGGAAGAAGTACCTATCTCTCTATCTGGTATGGGGTTTTCTGAGTGGAGGGGTTGGGCAGATGAGAGCACCTGGATAAGGGCAGTAAGTCTTGCATTTTCCTCATCTCTGCGCATGTTTTCCTCTCTTCTGCGTAATTCCTCTTGCGCTCTTCTGTCTTCTTCTTCACATCTTTGTTCTCTTCTTTCTTCGTCTTCACGTATTCTTTGTTCTTTTCTTTCTTCATCTTCACGTCGTCTTTTCTCTTCTTCATATACCGGCGAGATTCTTCTAAAACTTGATAAGCTGAAGGAAATCTGTCACAGTGGTTGGGTGGAGGGGACGGGCTGGTAGTGAGGGTGAAGGAGTGGTGGATAGGGGGAGGAGGGTGGTGTCGTCCTGGCGATCTCCTCTCCCACGGTGTTACCACTGTGTGCATACGCTCCCACACTACTGGCATTTAGGAGTCCTTGGTCAGTGGTGGCTTTTGGTTGGCCTACGAAATCTTCTAATGCATCCATTACATGTAATGTGCAATGAATGCCAAGTATTAATTCCTCCTTTTAAAAATTACGGTTTGAATAAGAGTTATTAGATCAGTGAGAGAGTGTGTGCATACGTTTGTGCGTGTCTGTTCTGCACGGAGACGGACGGACAGTCAGTACCCCTCTCAATGAGGGTAGCTGAATGGGGTTTTGCGTGTCACAAAAATTAAGTGAAACGCACAAAAACGGCAAGACACTTAGCACAACACTTCACTCATTAACCACTGATCACTATACACTTGCAGCACAATAAATACAGATAAGATGTTGGGCGAAGGCGGCAAACAGAAGGTAGCGTCGGTGATTAATGGCGGCGGAAGACGTACTTGCAAAAAATCCTGTTGAAATAAAAACTTCACTGACACTTCAGTTCACTGCGGCATGTGTGTGTGTTCGATGTGTTATCCTTATCACTAAAGGTTGGGGATGTAGGAAACACCGAAATATTAAAAGTAGGTTCTTAATGTCTAATGAAGTACACAAAATCACAGAGGTGCAAAATAATGTGCTAGCAAGGAAAACAGAGCGGTGCCGTACTGGCGAAACATGACTGCCAGACGGGCGAGATTCAATCATTACATATCGTACATGACATATGAGAATAGATACATCAAATACATAGGGAGGTATATAAACCCTCTTACGCCGAAGCCCTAAAAATCAAAACCTCTCCCGTATGCCGGCGCCGGTTTGGAGTGAGCGTGGAAGCGGAAAAAATAATTATTTCAAAAAATCACAGCGCGCTTAGTTTTGAAGATTAAGAGTTCATTTTTGGCTAATTTTTTTGTCATTGCCTGAAGTTTAATATGCAATCATCAGAAATGAAAAATAATATATTTATCATATGTAAATAATGCGATATATGGTAGCGAAAAAAAAATCATAGATAATTGTATTCAAATCACGCTGTGCAAAAAACGGTCAAAGCTAACGAGTTACTTTATTTTTCGTTGTATTTTACACTAAATTGCAATCATATTGATATATAATATATAGTAAAACAATAAAAGCAACACCGGAAAAATATTATCACAAAATGATGTACGAATTCGTAACGCGCGGACGTAAAAAAATGTTATTTTCAAAAATTCACCGTAATTCTAAATATTGTTCTAGAGACTTCCAATTTGTTTCAAAATTAAGACAAATGATTGAATATTACGATACTGTAAGAGTTTTAGATTAGAATTGCAGATTTCGACCATTTCGGACGAGTTAAATTTGACCGAATGTCGAAATTTTTATATATATTTTTTTATATGCACATATTTCGGAGATGGAAAAAGCTACAATCTTCAATTATTTTTTATTGTATTCTTCATGCATTTGCGCACATTTTGATATATGAAACTCTATAAAACGGCTAATATGAAAAGGAGCAAATATTAGGATAATGCGATGTACGTATTTTCGGAGACTTGCGGCCGCGGAATCGCGCGCGAGTGAATGTAAATATATTTTTTTTAAAAAAAAAATTCCCTAAATTCACAATATTGTTCTAGAGCTTCAAATTTGTTTCAAAATGAAGAAAATGACGGAATATTACTATGGCCGTAAGAGTTTTAGCTACAATTGCGTTTTTTCAACTATTTCGGTAGAAGTCAAATTTGTTTGGACCCGAACGTGGTTTTTTTTCTATTTATCGTGATTTATATGCAAGTATTTTGAAAAAATAGAAAAGCACAAAAAAAAATTCTGATTTTTTCGGAAGAGTTACCGCGCGGACGTAAAGAAAATTTTTTTATATATATATAAATTCACCATAAATCGAAATATTGTCCTAGAGACTTCCAAGTCGTTGCAAAATGAAGGTAAATGATTGAAATATTACTAGAATATAAGAGTTTTAGCTTACAATTGCGTTTTTCGACCATTTCGGTCGAGTCAAAGTTGACCGAAAGTTGAAATTTTTGCACTTAACGTTATTTATATGAAAATATTTCGAAACTGATAAAAGCTACAACCATGGGTTGTTTATTGTTGTATTGTGCATGAAATTGCGCACATTTCCATATATAAAACTTTATGTAACGGCAAATTTAAAAGGGTGCAAACATTAGGACAATCACACGAAAAAATTTATCGGAAGAGTTATCGCACGAACGTAAGGAAAAGGTTTTTTCATAAATTCACCATAAATCGAAATATTGTGCTAGAGACGTCCAATTTGTTGCAAAATGAAGGCAAATGATTGAATATTACTATATTATAAGAATTTTAGCTTACAATTGCGTTTCTCGACCATTTCGGTAGAGTCAAAGTTGACCGAAGGTTGAAATTTTTGCACTTATCGTTATTTATATGAAAATATTTCAAAACTGATAAAAGCTACAATCATGAGTATTTTTCTGTTGTATTTTACATGAAATTGCGCACATTTTCATATATAATACTTCATGTAAAGGATAATTTAAAATGGTGCAAAAATTATGTCAAAGTGACGAAATAATTTTTGAGATGTGTCACTGATACTTTTTAGTACGATAAGAAAGAAATTCGCGCTTGCGCGCCTGCGTAGCGATTGTAAACAAAACAACGCCTTGATCCGTGAACTCCCAGCATCCCCCAAGGCGCGTGATTCAAAAGTTTTTGGCTGGTAGGCCTATAAGTATTTTTCCGCGAATTTTTAAAAAAACATTTTTGAGCCGACGTATGATACGTCCAATCGGCATACGGGAGACATTTTGACTCGACGTTTAATACGTCCAATCGGCGTAAGAGGGTAAATGAACACGAAATATAAAGAATACAATACATATGCACAAAGGTTCATATATTGTAGTGAATGTTTCTTTCATTTACATACAATCAGTAATGCAGTTTCTCATAAAATAATTAGCACAGATTATTTTTTTTAATATTGGTAGAAGACATTCAAAGGAAAAAACTGACGCCGGTGCCTCTTGTACTTGCATAACATTACTAACAGAGGGTCAACTAGGCAATAACCATCCAGTCAACCCAGAGAGAATGCACATACCGGATAGTGTGTCTCGGCAATGCTTCTAATTAAGGTGTCAAGAGAAAGTAACATAATTGGAAGTATGACACCTCACCATGCATAAGGTAAAATTGTCGACGTTAAATCAGAAACATAAACAAAAATACAGCTGTCATTTAATGCTCCGGTTGGATGATATATGACATAAAACGAAAAAAAAACATACAAAATTCATCGTCCCTTACGAGAAAGAGAAAGAGAAAACACGATATAAATTTATGAGAGGATCTAGAATTCCACGAGGTGATGCGGTCTTGACGTCCTCGAAATCCTGAAGAATTCCTTCCAGTTCTTTTAGTTTTTTTCTAAAAGAAAACTATTGCCATGGGTATGTCTGCCCTTCCACACTTGTTCTGTTTGCCCTTAGATCTTAAAAACTACAGAGGCTAGACGGCTACAAATTGGTATGTTGATCATCTACCCTCCAATCATCAAACACACAAAATTCCAGCCCTCTAGCCTTAGTAGTTTATATTTTATTGAAGGTTAAAGTTAGCAATGATCGTGCGTCTAGCATCGCTATTGGTGGTGATAACACAGGTCACCATCGGGTCGTGGCTGAAAGTTTCATGAGCCGTGGCTGAGGGTATCATACAGCATTTACGCTGTACAGAAAACTCGACTGTGCATTTTTTACTTGTTTAGAAACAGAAACGACTGAAAAAAAAAAAACAGCTTTGTTCCGCTTGAAAATATTTAAGAGAAAATCTTACTTTATAGGAATTTTTCTGTCTCCACAGCATTCTTCGATCTCAACGAGACGAGTGATACGCCTATTCCCAATTCAAAAGCATCTATCTCTCTTTTCACATTCCCAAAAATGACGCACTATACTATTGTATCTATGTCTAAAATTGTATTCGTATCTAAAGAGATGATAGTACATATATACTAAATAATTCATGTATGCTTGCATGAGCTGTCAGCCGATATGCGGGATCAGGAGCCTTTTCATTATTAATTATCAATACAGGAGGTATGCTAGGGATGAAATTAATATATGTTTTTTTTTTTCATGAAAAAGCGTATTTTTGGCATTATTGATAGATTTTTCTCTGTTTCTTTTTGCATTATTAGATTTTTTCTCTCTATTTTTGCATTATTAGATTTTTTATTTTATTTACTTATTTATTTATTTATTTTCTTATCCGAACTGTGCTCTAGCCTTTACGGTATTCATATTAATAATGATCTCCCCTCGATCTAATGTAGCGTTTTCGCTACTGGCCCAGTATCTCCAAGGGTCACATGGCATCAGAATCTATCATTACAGGATGAATTTCATTCTATAAAATGTAAAAAAGGAATTCAGTCTTACTTTTTGACCTCTAAGGGCGAATTGGGCTTAAGTAAACCTTAGGATGGATACTTTTCGTTTTTTATTTAGCCATATATTCTACTTTCACAAGTACAACATAAATTTGGTCTTGCTAATAACAATACAAATTAAGTGTACTCCGTTTAGGCGATGCAGTCAATGAATTATATTTGACTAAGTATATGTTGGGGACAAGTGAAACTTAATTAGATACATTCCCACATAAATATTTCAATTACAAAAAAGTAGTGGAGTAGTTATATTATTATTTATGATGATGAATAAGACTTCCAGAAAAATTAGGAGGTATTCTAGTTAGCGAGCATACGGATAAAGTTCACCTCGTGAACTATAGGGATAACACATATTTTATGAAATTCTAGGAAATCCCACTGAATGACTAAGATGACGTTTTTTATCTTAACTGGAGATAAATTCTCTTTTGGAACATTTAAGGATGAGTTAATATCTCGGATAATGTACTGATTAGTTTTATTTAATGCAAGGAATAATTCACTCTACAAACGAATAAAGAAGTTTAAATGTTACGCAATAGCAGAGAGGACTTCTATTTATGAAAAAAAGCCAAATTACGATAAAGGTGGCACGGTACGTCAACAAAATGGTAAAATCTATAATGCATCAAATGAAACTGATGAAATGAGGAAGCTACTTCCGAACCCGACAATTTTGTCGAAGAAATTATTTCAACACTCACTGAAAGCATGGCAATAACGTCGCTGATTAAAGCACGGTCATGCGATCGTAACTTTCCACCTGTAAAGTTTATTTCACAAATGACTCTTGCAAAATATATCCCGTAAATGGCTTTCGGAGATGATCGCATAGTTACGCTTAAGTGCGTGAAAATTATTCATACCAGGCATTGCCAAAAGGCTGTTTCAGATTACACTCCGTAATTTACGTCCAGACTCTGGGTAGCATACCGGATTTTTTTTATAGCGTTAGAGAAAAACTGAAAACGAAGGGAAATAAGTTGGAGGCGGTTTTTTTTTCTTTTTTTTTTACTATAGAAAATGTTTACGTTTAAAGGATAACTACATGCCATGTTGCAATCTGTTAAGCTACGTATATTCAATCTGACTTTTCATTTTCGAAATTAACACAGTTTAACTTATCAATACTCATAAAACAATGATCCTTCTCCCACATAATGCACAGACACATAAAAAACAATTTCTAAGTATACACGGGTGACAGGAGTTCAAGCACACGGTAAGAGTTATAAATGCTTAACAAATACTTAGTGCAAAAAGACGTTCAATGATACGAATTTCATTGAAAACGTGAAGCAGATAAAAGAATCCTTGGTAGCGGAACTCAGTGGGGCGCTATGCCAAGTTAGACTACTTCTGGATCAAGTCTTTTATGCAACAGGTATTTGAGAAATCTTAAATCAAAGGGAAAAAGTACAAGTCCAAAAATGAACCTAGAAAAGCTTATGATAGAATCGGGGATATATTGGAAGTTAGGAACAATGAAAAGAGTTTCCTAGGATAAATGTGGGGATGCATAGTGGTGATGAAAAGGTTAGAGTAACTGAATTTGAGATGGTCTGGTCAAGTAACGGAAACAAGGGATGGTAGGGCGGTACTTTAGAAGGGTACGAGGAAAGGACGACCCCGAAAGGGATGGCATGGACGAGGTACGGGAAAGGAGGGTCCGTGATATCCAATAAGGACGAAAATGACAGGGAGAAACAGGGGAGTAGCAGAGGAGTGTATGGACAGGATTCGCACAACCACTGATAAAATTTTTGTGAGTGCATAAAAAAGCTAATAATTTGGACGTTTTCTACCTACAAGGTTTACATGCTATTAGACAACTGACCCTTTGAGTCAATTAGGTTATTATACTACATGTCTGTCCCCGAGGAAACTTGTTCCCGCCAATCACAACTATGGTATGCGATCATTTTAGACGATCGCTTCCAGTGAAGTTACTGTATACGTTTTAATATTGGTGTTATTTTGAAGCTCAACACTTCTGGTTTGTTATCGTATGGTAAAAGCACTGAATTAAAACAAATGCCAAAATGGCGATCTATAGTAGCCAATACAAAAAAAACTCATAAACTATCTATACCGAAAATTTTTATTTAAAAATCGACTGATATAAATATGGTGAATTTAGTTATACCACCAGAAACAAAAACAATTCTCGCTCTAAAGAAATGAGTTTTACTAACATTTACCGTATTTTATGCTACGAAATGCGGAGATATCGATACCATTTATGGCGGGACTCGTGGGAATTTATGATCCGCAATACTTTCCTTTCAATGCATTGTCCACTGCTTTCCAAGAGAAACTGTAGGATTCCTTGGCTTATTCCAGAGTTTCCAAGCTTTGACACGAGTGTATATCTACGATGAATCTTTTATTTTTGTTTTTCAAATGGCAGGTCAATGCACGATAACTGACCCAAAAAGTTGAATTTTGGTTAAGAATAAATGCGTTCCAGCCAAAGCAGAGGATTAAAGTGTGAATATGGCAGTGACCATGATCTCTCTCTCTCTCTCTCTCTCTCTCTCTCTCTCTCTCTCTCTCTCTCTCTCTCTCGTGTTTGTTGGTATTTAGGGATCAAGTTCTCCCAGTTACGGGACCAAAACCTTTCAATAGACAGTTCTCTGTCTTGTCGTAAACGTTCTGGGGTAACTATATTCAGGTTTTACTAAGTACAACCTTCCCCTCCCCGTAATATTCTTTATTAACCATGTGACCTAATGTATGTGACAGCTATTAAACGCTAGAGAAATAGGCTTAATGGCCATTTATGGGACTTTCCCCTTCCATCCACCCGTCCTCATTTATAACACTTCCTCT
>NC_061110.1:83072607-83085107 GCF_015104395.2 Macrobrachium nipponense | reverse complement strand
TTCGTTAAGCATATATGAAAATATATTAATTCCGAGGTAGAGCGAATTAGATATTAAAGGACATTGTAGCTCGATATATGTATATGAATCACGGAAATGTGATATGACTTATATATATATTATATATATATATTATATATAATATATATATTTATATAATATATTATAATATATAATATATATTATATCATAGGGGAAAATGACATAAATAAATGTATTTACATATGTATATATATATATATATATATATATATATATATATATATATTGGCAATTTTCCCATTGTACTAAATAAATGTGGCAAAGATCCCTAGTGATATTCATGTAAATAAATTATATATATACAAGTAAGAAAAATGCGCCGAATTTTCTTTGGCACAATCGCGTTTTCTGTACATCGTATAATCAAGGCCACCGAAAATTGATCTACCTTTCGGTGGTCTCGGTATAATGCTGTATGAGCCGCGGCCCATGAAACTTTAACCACGACCCAGCGGTAGCCTTGCCTAAATCGTTGCCAAACGCACGATTATGGCTAACTTTAACCTTACATAAAAAAATAAAAAAATAAAACTACTGAGGCAAGACGGCTGCTGTTTGATACGTTTGATGATTGGAGGGTGTACGATCAACATACTCATTTGCAGCCCTCTAGCCTCAGTGGTTTGAGGGCGGACAGAAAAAGTTAGGACGGCACAAGAGCTTCCTTTTCAGAAAACTAAAACTGACTTTTTTTTTATATTAAACAGAATGATATGGCCATTGTATTTGTCGTCTCGTACATGTCATCAGCAAGTAAAATGATGAAATGATAGTAAGATGGATGTGCTTGTTAAGATAGAAAAAACAAGACTATACACTGAGTATGCTAATCTTCAGTTACAATTTTTAAACCTTGAATTAAAGGATTTTCAAACAGCAATGTCATACCCTATGCTTCTTCAGTTTTACCCTCTCAGAAATTCTAGTCTTCACGGATTTACCATTTTGTTGTTAAGGTATTGTTAGTTCCCTACGTTTTCTTCTATTTGAGCTTTTCTATATTAACTATGTTTTCTAGACGAATATTATATGCTCTAACCTAAGGTATGTGAAGTTAGTGCACTATACGCTTTATTTATCCTACATGATCATCTATGTTCTAATCGGATATCTAATTATTTAACTATTTCACCTATATAGCAGTGACTGCAGTGCATACAAGGAATACAATATACCCCTTTCTTTATTTGTAATTTGTCTATCATTATTTCTATCACGCGTACTACCTTGATTATTGTTATGTATAGATGAAAGTTTGAAGTTACTATACGTTTCTTTATGTTTGGTGACACTACCCATTAACTGTTGCATTGCAATAAATTGACGAGAGAATCATATAATTACGCTATTCATTTCGAACTTCTAACTGGAGTACTTGTGTTGATAATATTTTCTATTAACTTTCTTCTGACAGTTTCAAAAGGTATATTGCATACATTATATTTATCCATGAAACTTTGGTCATATACCCTGAGGGTCCTGAAAAACATATATGTTTGTTGTGGTGTTAGAATGGTGAGAGTTATAGAGAAAGCAGTTCGCTGTTTGTTGGTTTCTTTAAACATGGAAAGAAAATGGAGAGGTGAGTTTACTATATGTTAGCAAAATGCGTAGATGTAAATAATTATTGTTTTCATGTTCTGTTCTACTGTATATTATATAGTCGGTAAAACTCTTTTTTTTTAGTTTTGCCACCTACGTATGTCTCAATAACCTTTAATTATCTACCCTACATGAGACAGAGAAAGACCCCATTCATTTTGTTATTAAGTGCTCTTCTATGAATAAATAAGCGCTAGATAATGGATCATACAATATCGGAATTGATGTTACCCTGCTACGATACTAATATATATCGGGTGAACTTTATTCGAGAGAGAGAGAGAGAGAGAGAGAGAGAGAGAGAGAGAGAGAGAGCCTGGTGATGAATGCCTGATGGATGGTTCAATTCCGACAAGCGAAATCAACCCGTCGAGGCCTTCCCATATTTAATAATATGATGGTATGTAGTTTGACGGAGAACTGATCGCTCACGTCAGGCTTCATCACAAAGAGAGAGAGAGAGAGAGAGAGAGAGTCTCCAGCGGGGAGGGGGAAGGAGGAGGAGGAGGAGGAGGAGAAGGTTAACATTCTGAGCAGTATTACCGAGATCTGTTTAATTGGGCCGGCAACACAAAGTTGGTATTTCAGAACGGAGGAGGCCGCATATGTGCGTGTGCCAGAGAAGCAGAAGTTTAGCAAGGTTGCTTCGGTGCCGCTGGATTTGAGCAATTTTACGAAACTTTGCAGACAATGAAATTGGTTTCCGGGAGCGTTGCTGGAGTGATTTCACAAGTAGGGCGAGTGATGATGATAAAACTGATGATCGCGATACTGATCGTAAAGCCGGCACAAGGCAGCAACACAACTAGAATAAGCAATAATCACTTATCTCTCTCTCTCTCTCTCTTCCCACACAAACACACAACACACACTATATATATATAATATATATATATATATATATATGTTTATCTATATATAGATACCCATGTACATATATATAATTTATATATATATATATATATATATATATATATGTACTATATATATATATATATATATATATATATATACATATATATTATTTACACGCACACACAGATATATATATATATATATATATATATATATATATATATATATACACAGACATACATACACACACACACACACACACACACACACACATATATATATATATATATATATATATATATTATATATGCACAATCCAAATTTAAATCATTGTTAAATATAAAAGGCAGAAGAGTGGCATAGCAGAATACACTACATTCTAGGGGGTTAGTGTAAATTTGAGAATGCAAGTGCCAGTAAAAGTTGAAGAGGTAAGGAGTGTAATCAAGAGCCTGAGGAATGTAGCCAAAATCAGGAGTCGATGAGATTCTCAGCTAGGAAACTAAAAGTGTGACTGAAAGGCTAAACATGGTACTGTTAATGTCTCAATGAGATGAAGGTCCGCTGGAATAAGTGAGACAAATATCTGCTCCTTTGGTTAAGTACAAATGTGACAGATACGATTCCTTCACTAAGGAAAATGTTTGTAGAGGAAGTAAGGCAAATTCTATATAAGTATTCACTTGGAAAAGACACTCAGTTTAGACAAACAAGCTTCTGTTTGGATAAATTGTCGATCGTTATGCATTTAACGGGGAGTATAAGATTTAGGGAAAATTTGCGTGTGGCAATGTTGACTTAGAAAAGCTGATTATAATTTTGAAAAGAGAAGCAATGTAGTTGTCGGTGAGTATGTTTGGTTTAGAAGTTAACCTTCTTGATTTAAGATACAAACCCCCAAATTCTGAACTTGTATGATGACTTCACAGGAAATATTTGTTCCTTGACAGGAACAAATCAATGGGGAAAGATACAATTAAAAAAATAAAATTTATCCCTCCAAAATTTTACCTTAATCAAAACTGTTTATTCTAATATTTCTTGATAATCTATTTCTCCTTAGTTTAAAACTTTTGATATATATAGGAAAGTAGCCCAGCCCACTCGTTTCTCTCTGTCTCAAACTTATGAATGGAGGAGTTCACTACGAGAGGGCTTTATACATTGTACATATCGAAAATAGTTGATACAATGAGGTGGAACTGTATTTCATTGTTTATAACCTCGTGGTTCATTTACAGTATATAGATACAGATGAGTGAACAGACAGCAAATTAGAAAGTGCAGTAGTTTACTGGTTTTCAGGCATGTTTATTTTGTCCGATATGTATGAACGTCTGAAGTCACCCTTAGCTACAAGTATACCTCCATCCAACTGTATCAGCTAAGTCAAACATGTTGCGGTATTGCCATCGTAGATGATACAAAGCATTTGCATTACAGCTGTTCGCTGCATATAACGCAGATGGCCCATGGCCTAAGAATTTCTCTAAAAAGACAGGTGATAACCTCTTTAAGGGTTCCCTTTAACATACTTGCACCAGAACATGATTGAATGATTTTAAAATTCTTTTATCAAAGTGAGTTAAAGCATTTGTGGAAGGATTTAATGAGATTCTTTTCTTTGTTTCGCCCCAAAAAAACACCAGTGGCGACTACAATGGGGAGATGAATGGCTAATTGTTCCTCCGATGGTCGACATCGCTTTTTTTACCATCGCTTTCAGAGCCATCGGTACTGGTAATAAGACAGTGCGTGGTACTATACCATGCTAACAGAGGACAGTCATTGCCCAACATCTGCAATATCTTATAATCAAAACTGGTCCACTACCACCCCATTCGCATAGTAATAAAAACATACATGACATATGAAAACATAAATGCCTATATGAAAGATACTGCATAGGAAACGAATATTGTCGGTAATTCAATACGTAAAAATCCATATCGTAGAGCTCATCCATTCATAAGTTTGAGACAGAGAAACGAGTGGGCGGTGCTTCTTTCCTAACTCTTTAGCTAAGCCAAGGGCAGATGTTCGGATATCTACAACGAATGTTGGGGAAATTTAAACAGTTCAAGGGTAAATTCTGGTACTTCATTATTTTGCGCAAAATTACCGGAGGGTGCAAAACATGATGTGCCAAAATATCAAGAAGGTACGGCTGATATATAAAAACAAGATATTCAAGAAAACCTATGTGACAACGGGCTTGAAATGGTTAGTAATTGCCATTAAATATGTAGATGGATGATCCAATGGTGTTATGCAAAAGTTTGTCTGAGACAGGGTGTGTTATGTGGCAATAATTTCTTGCCTTTCGCCGGAACCAACCTTCTTAAGGTAAATTTTTATTATCATTATATTACTACTAAATATACGCACACAAATATGTCTATGTGTGGCTGATATAAATCAAAGTTCAGTTTTCATCTATCAACTTTCGGTATAATGCTTTGTAATGAGCAATCGATACAATTGTAAGATAATGGAAACAAATACTTATGCATATAAAATCTTAGTATCGGACTGACCAACCATCCACTGAATTAGTAGTTTTAATAAAACTATTTTTCACAATTAATGCTTATAAGCACGGCGAAGCATTCTTGCGTTACGCATGGAATAATGAGCAGTCTGACACCTTTACCTTTTCCGAAGAAAACCTTTGGAAAATCTGACGAACCCGGATTTTTCAGTTAAAGTTGAAAGGAAGTATTGATTTTAATGTTTCTTTTTATGTTTCCCACTTAACAGAAGTGGTGTTCTTGAATGTTACTATATTAACCATAGTCAATAAGATTATATATCTCCTCCCAACACACACCCCGCCCCTGCTCTCCTACTTCCTCTCCCTCTCACCCTCTATTTTTACATATGTCCCCCTTACCACCCATTTCCAAAGAAGCCTTTCCCCTCTTCTCCCAAATTTTACACATATATAACTCGCTTGGCATACATTATGTTCTCTCCCTTTCCTGTAAAGATAGTTTGCTTCCAGTTACATTGTGCAGCATTTTTCAAATATTCAATTTCACCTCTTCTAACCACCCCTGCTCGCCCCTCAGTTCCTATCGAGTCTGAACTGGAATTTAAAGGGCATCGGGAGTGTCTCTATTCATCCCAGAGATCCTCGAAAACTATGGATTATACAGTAATATCTGCCATTTTTTACATTTTATTTTTCATCACTCCTCACCACCCCACCCGCCTTCCTAGCATGGCTGAACATAATTAAAGGGCATCAGGAGTGTCACTTTTCATCTCAGCAACCTCGAAAACTATGAATTGACACTAATATCTGTTATTTTCGTTTGTTTTCACATGTCACCCTTAAACACCCCTTCTCACCCCACTTCCTATCGGGCTGAACTTGAACTCTAAGGGAATTAGGAGTGTCACTTTTCACCTAAGTAACCTCGAAAACTATGGGCTAGACACTGCTATCTCACGTTTTTCAGATTTTTTATATTGCAATGTCCCTCCTTCCTTCTCAACCCCCTTTCCTGTCGGTGTTGAATTTGGACTTAGAGGTCATCGAGAGTGTCACTATTTATCTCAGCAACCTTGAAAACTATGGATTATGCACTGATATCTGTCGTTTTCAGTTATTTTTACATATCATCCCCGTCCCACCCACCCTTCCTATCAGGGGTATACTTGTACACTATGAATTACACAATAATATCTGTTATTTCTGGTTATTTTTACATATGTCCCCCTTACCACCCATTTCCAAAGAAGCCTTTCCCCTCTTCTCCCAAATTTTACACATATATAACTCGCTTGGCATACATTATTCTCACT
Organism: Macrobrachium nipponense; assembly: GCF_015104395.2. Taxonomy (NCBI): domain Eukaryota; kingdom Metazoa; phylum Arthropoda; class Malacostraca; order Decapoda; family Palaemonidae; genus Macrobrachium; species Macrobrachium nipponense. Next base: position 83,078,798 of record NC_061110.1, on the reverse strand, counting down.
CGTCCTTCCAGATTCTTATCTTTTTTTCAATTTCTATATATTCTTATCATTACAATTTTCATTTCACTTGAATTACGCAATCACATTTATAGAGAATCAAGTATATTTCCATATTCATCTTCTTGTGGGATATTCTATGAAGTATGTAACTTTAGTTCAATTACGTCTCGAGAATGCCTTTATGCAGGATGTGTGAATGGTTTGCATAGAAAATATTTTCAATTATACAAGATAAAAGAAGATCTATACAGTATACTTCTTTCAGTAATATGATATCAATCACAACTCTAAAATTTCTGAATGACGCAACTTCTAGGAAACCATTTACGATAATATTTCCTCTTTTGATTTCGTTTAAGTAATCTAAGAAAAAATATGGAATTTCATAAATCTTAATTATCAGCTATTACCCCCTCACTTCACAAAAGGCTAATTTTGTATGCCTTTTTGGCCAGCAGCATACTGGACGTCGTTCTTAACATTTGCCAGGTAAAAATGAAAAAAAGAAAAAAAAGATGTGGCTTTGATAGCCAAGGCGAGCGGAGCTACTGTAAAATTAAATACAAACACGCTCCTCTTGAGTTATTGAGCAAAGCCTCATTTAATTCTTGTTACGGTCGTCTTCTTCCTAGAATAAGTCCTTTAGGTTCCTTTCCGGGAGTCCTCTACTAATTACCCGGCATAAAGGCCGTTTATTGTTGACTCTTAATATTTGAAGGGAGGAAAGAACGGGTTCAATGAAATGATAAGCTTTCATGATGAAAAACTTGGTAAATAAGAACATTATTGAACTATAAAAGAACACATGAATTGTCCGCTTTGAATACTTAATTTTTCAGTAAGAAAAACTTCTACGGGAACAGACATACCGAGCACATTATTATTTCTTATGTAATAACCGGCTATTCGCTTCAGGCGGGTTCTGAAGATTCGTCAGTTTTGGGAATAAACTTTTATGATCCCTTTTTCTCACTTATCTAAATGCAAAGGGAGGTAAGAAATGTGGTGTAGTTGGCAAATTCGGAAATCCTGCGGTAGAGAAGATTGGAGCGAGTTCAGAAATATGAATATGTTGCTGGAAATGCAGTTTTCAAAGAACGTTCATAACTGTTCTTGAGTAAGAGGATATTATGATAAAAAAGGAATTTCTACGGATGTGTTAGTTAGACTAATAGCAGAAGAACATGCTGATGCACTTATTGTTTAGAAGAGAGGTTGGAGTTTCATCATTTAATTATATGGTTGAAGAGAACGTTAAAATTAACCGAAGTTTCAGTTAGAGAGAGGAAGAGAGTGCGACAATAAACTAAATTAACACAAGTGAGGTTTTGATAGAGAAATTGGAGTTGAAATATATATATATATATATATATATATATATATATATATATATATATATATATATATATATATATATATTATATATTCTACTCCAGTTTCTTTATATATATATCTATAGTATATATATATATATATATATAATATATATAATATATATATATATATATGAATAACTTGATCACGAAGTAAAAATAAAACGTGATGCTATGTATACATACATTTATATATATATATATATATATATATATATATATATATATATATATATATATATATATATTATATATATACATGCATTTCTGCAAATACAAACTAATACACGTAAGGATCCCATGACATTTTATTATTTTATCTCCGATGTTTTAAAAAACTCTGGTAATCCGCCAAGCTCAACATGGATATACACGGGTGATTTTATGGGTCATATTCGACGCAATATTGTTTCTCTCCCAGCATCATTTCCTCTTATATTCTCATCAACTAGGTTTTGGGGATTAAGAGATCTAATGGGTCTACAAGCTATACAAAACTGTGATAATATTTGTGCTAGAGTTTTTTCTTATTTATCTGGCTGGCATTTTAAGGGTTTAACTCCTTTAAAATCCGAATATATCCTGGATTTGAAGTTTTAAGGATATTGGAGAAATGATCAAAATATTTACTAATATTTTTTGCATTATGTAAAGATTTGTATGTAGCTTCCTAAATGAATAATATGTGTCACTTCTATGATCATGCAATGATTGTGGTATTTTCTATCAACTGTCTTGTAGGCTTTGAATTTTATTACGTTGAAATATGCCACTAGGTTCTAAGCGACAAATGTTAGTGATAATGTGGTTTGCGTTGGGCAAAACTGCTTTTCCGCTTTAAGCATCACCCTTATACCAGGAGGATATTCTAGTACTTCACCACTCACAAATCTTACAAAATTTTGTTTCAACCCAAGAAATTTGTCGTAATACTGACAGCTGAAACAGCAGTAAAGGAACTGTGACTTTACTTTGTAAGTATATTATAACAACTGTTATTTTTTGCCTTGAATTCATATTTACAATAATTCAGTACTCATTTACCTTATTTCGGACACCGACGAAGATAAAAATGAAGAATTTTGGATGAGTGCTTTATGGACTCTGACATGACCTAGGAAACTCGCCTCATTACTATCCTAGAAAACTCAACTAGACAAGGAAAAGCAAGCAGTAAATTTAGGGTAATTCACCATTATTCTGTATTATCAATTAAGTAAAAAGCGAACCTGACACGTTATAAGGATATGAAATTCCACCTTCTTATAACGTAACAGTTTGCTAATTCACCCATCTCTACAACGGAATTTGCAAAAAATGCGAGGCACTGGATATTACACAAAAACGCAAAATTTCGAAACTTCATCGGTCTTTTTTACCGCTCTTTTTCCTCAGACGAAAATATGAACCGCAAGAAGGTGCTGTAAATGCAATAGCAGTAATAACATTCATAGTGGAGAGTGCATATAACAGTACCGGACGGAAGTTCTGGAAATTATTACCGTATCCTAGCAAATGATAACAATGCAAGAACTTCCCTGCCAGGTTTACAATTGCTAATTGCCTAGAAGTAACGCGAATGAAAGGCTTCCGAGACCATTCCTCAGTAAAGGGAAGGTGCGACAATCAACAGTGATTAGTAATATGTAGGTGACAGCTGAATGTTGCCAAAATTGTTATGGAAATAAAAAAAAAAAAAAAAAGTAAAAAATGAGAGGAAAAAAAATGTCTTTTTCTAGTATTAATATTAGTACCAAACAAAAACTTCTTTCAGTTTTCTTCTGAAGATTGAAAAAGAAACCCACAATTCAATTTGTAACTTGTTTACTTCTAAGTATTTACATTTAGTTTTACTCCACACTCGAGTACTTTCAGGCCCTTCTGTGGCCCATTCTCAAGAGATTTTTGTTTTGGGGATGTTAGCCTGGGTCATTACTTTCGGTGACCACACCCTTACCACAAGGGTGAATCCCATTGACCATCAGCTCAGGATATCAGAGCGACAAGAAGGGATTGGCAACTCTCAAGAAAACCAGAACAGCCATCGTATAAATGACAGCACAACGAGAAGAAGTTCCAGAAGACTGCTGGGCCTTGACCCACCGGCTAACATCCCAAACATCTCTTGAGAATGGGCCACAGAAGGGCCTGAAAGTACTCGAGTGTGGAGTCAAAACTAAATGTAAATACTTAGAAGTAACAAGTTACAAATTGAATTTGTGGGTTTCTTTTTCAAGAATTAATATTAGTGTTAAGGAGGCAGTGGCATATGTTCAGTAATATCATTGTTACGGCTGTTAATATGCTTGATATTAAGATCATGCTCTTGTAACAAATTATTTCACTTACATTCTATTAATGAAGGCGACATCACTATGATTTATACAAAACAAGCAAAGGATGCAATTCATGCTAAGGTATATAGTGAGATGAAATCATGACAGCTATATAAATAACAATATGGCGAAACCAGTTCCTAACTAAAACATCTTCAGTTCTTTCAAACACACAGGCACTTTTAACGCTTCACCAAAAAGATTGGCCGTCACTGGATATCTGGCATTGAAACCATCTCGCAAACAACCTCAGACCTAACAGATTATTTGTAGATGAAAAATGTCCATTATAACCTACAACAGATGTTAAAAGGTTTTACATGCCTGTCTAATGGTATAGTACAAGTAATCTACAGTTACTTGATGAAACTTACTCTTTAACTGATTCCTGTTAAATATGTCTTAAACTACACTTCAAAGACTCTTGCATGGTCTTTCTAAGTTCAACCAAATTTGGCATAATGAGAAATGCTGTGAGACTTCCTCTGTATACTAATGTACTGGTAATATCTCTCACACATGACAGACAGCAATACATTCTGATCTTTATGTCAATGTTACGTACCAGGTACTGACCATAAATTCAATTTACAGGCAATTTGGAATTTGTCTGACTTTAAATAAGGATATTCATAAAAAGCTTTTCACGGGATTTAATAATGTCAAAATATGAGAAATAAAGTCAATTATTTTCACTTGAATAAGAATGCAAGGAAATATATATTTAATTTTGGCGTTAATATTTAATAATTTCAAAGATCCAGGAAAATAGTTTTCACATATGTCCAACCTCCTCTCCGTACACATTTAAATTTATGAAAACCATGTAAACTATCAGTCCTGATTAGGCCTGAGCTAAAGTTGCATCATTCTTAAATCACTAGTAGTATCTTTTCTTAGATCGGGTTTCACTGAAATTCAAGCAATTCCTAGTCATATTATACAGCAAACATTAGTGTCAATTAAATCAGCTTAATTACATTACCAGTCAACCAGACTTAGTTCTAATTCCCTCCTGTTATTCACTGACTTAAAACATGACTTGGGTATTCCAACCAACAGTCATCGAAGTAAGAATATAGACAATCAGCAAACGGAACACACGCACAAACAAGCTCAAATCCATGCATGGAATAGGAAAGCTATCCGATTCTATCATATCAATCAATATTTGCGGGCATCGAGGTAACGAACATTCCTATTTCTATAATTAAGACGTAATGTGGAGCTGTGTCTTAGATGAAAAGGCAAAAATATGAAACAAAATAAATTTTTATCCGATATGAGAGAGAGAGAGGAGAGAGAAGAGAGAGAGATTGAGATAGAGAGAGAGAGAGAGAGAGAGAGAGAGAGAGAGCCTACATTTTGACTTACAATTTAATATATAAAGGCAAAGGCTAGATTGCATAAGCTAAGTATAGACACGGTATGCTAAAATGAACATGAAACTCGGGTATGCAATAATTTTTTATGCATGTAATGTTCCACATCTCACAAACACACACACAAAAAAAAACATATCAAGACTATTTTGAGAAGATAAATGATCTTAGATGAAAGAGAGAGAGAGAGAGTTGGCCTTGATTTATGTTTATTTAGAGATAAATAAACGGCCATACGTCAGATTACATATATTATGTAAAAGCAGGTATATTAAAAACGAACATGAAAATTGGGTACGCAATAACTGTTAACGCAAGATAACAATATAGCAAAAATAATATGATCGCTGTGAGAGGCTAAATTAACCACTGACATTTCCAAACCAACTTCCTGATTTACGGTCGTTAATCCAAGTTACAGTAATAATTGCCTTCGAAGCAAACTAATTTTAGCTTATAGATTCAAGCGACAAATTTCTTGCCGTGTATTGATTTGCAAGTAATGATTTGACATGCAGCTTTGTGTGTTGATTTTGTAAGTCTTATCGATAATTACATCTCAATGAACCGATGAAATTATCCATAGAGAAAAGAGATAAGACGAATTCACTAGCCTCTGCTTATACTGGTAGTTGTAAAATTGTAAACGAGATTCATTTACACACTTCAACCGTACGAGAAATCCAATCATGTTCATCAAAAAAAGACTAATCTCATCATTAGATTCCTATGTTTTTCGTTTCATTACATATCCAAAACTGTTAGATTGAAAGTATGCGACTAATCAAATATATATATATAATAAAGAGGGCACTGTCGCTATTACAATTCATGTATATATATATATATATATATATATATATATATATATATATATATATATATATATATATATACACATACATACACATACATATATATATATATATGTGTATATTATATATATATATATATATATATATATATATATACACACACACACACACACACACACACACACACATATATATATATATATATATATATATATATATATATATATATATATATATATTGTAGGTAGTCGGAGAATTAGCATGTAATTTATTTTCACACAACTC
>NC_061110.1:83057947-83072107 GCF_015104395.2 Macrobrachium nipponense | reverse complement strand
GAGTTGTGTGAAAATTAAATTACATGCTAATTACCCCGACCTAACCTACAAGTATATTATATATTCTATTTATATATTAATATATAATATATAATTCTATTATATATAGATAGATGTGTGTGTGTGTGGGTGTGTGCTATGTGTGTGTGTATGTATATATATATATATATATTATATATATATATATATATATATATATATATACACACATGAATTGTAATAGCGACAGTGCCCTCTTAATTATATGTATATTTGATTAGTCGCATACTTTCAATCTAACAGTTTTTGATATGTAATGAAAACGAAAAATATAGGAATCTAATGATGAGATTAGTCTTTTTAATGAAACATGATTGGATTTCTCGTACGGTTGAATTGGTGTAATGAATCTCGTTACAATTTTACAACCACCAGTATAAGCAGAGGCCAGTAGTGAATTCGTCATTATCTCGTTTCTCTATGTATATTTCATCGGTTCATTGAGATGTAATTATCGATAAGACTTACAAAATCAACACACAAAGCTGCATGTCAAATCATTACTTGCAAATCAATACACGGCAAGAAATTTGTCGCTTGAATCTATAAGCTAAAATTAGTTTGCTTCGAAGGCAATTATTACTGTAACTTGGATTAACGACCGTAAATCAGGAAGTTGGTTTGGAAATGTCAGTGGTTAATTTAGCCTCTCACAGCGATCATATTATTTTTGCTATATTGTTATCTTGCGTTAACAGTTATTGCGTACCTAATTTTCATGTTCGTTTTAATATACCTGCTTTTACATAATTAACGTATTCTGACGTATGGCCGTTTATTTATCTCTAAATAAACATAAATCAAGGCCAACTCTCTCTCTCTCTCTCTCTCTCTCTCTCTCTCTCTCTCTCTCTCTCTCTCTCTCTCTCTCTCTATCTAAGATAATTTATCTTCTCAAAATAGTCTTGATATGTTTTTTTTGTGTGTGTGTTTGCGAGATGTGGAACATTACATGCATAAAAAATTATTGCATACCCGAGTTTCATGTTCATTTTAGCATACCGTGTCTATGCTTAGCTTATGCAGTCTAGCTTATGCCTTTATATATTAAATTGTAAGTCAACATAAATGTAGGCTCTCTCTCTCTCTCTCTCTCTCTCTCTCTCTCTCTCTCTCTCTCTCTCTCTCTCTCTCTCTCTCTCTCTCATATCGGATAAAAATTTACTTTGTTTCATATTTTTGCCTTTTCATCTAAGACACAACTCTACATTACGTCTTAATAATAGAAATAGGAATGTTCGTTACCTCGATGCCCACAAATATTGATTGATATGATAGAATCGGATTGCTTTCCTATTCATGCGTGGATTTGAGCTTGTTTGTGCGTGTGTTCCGTTTGCTGATTGTCTATATTCTTACTTCGATGACTGTTGGTTGGAATACTCAAGTCATGTTTTAAGTCAATGAATAAAAGGAGGGAATTAGAAGTAAGTCTGGTTGACTGGTAATGTAATTAAGGTGATTTAATTGACAATAATGTTTGTTGTGTAATATGACTAGGAATTGCTTGAATTTCAGTGAAACCCGATCTAAGAAAAGATACTACTAGTGATTTAAGAATGATGCAACTTTAGCTCAGGCCTAATCAGGACTGATAGTTTACATGGTTTTCATAAATTTAAATGTGTCCGGAGAGGAGGTTGGACATATGTGAAAACTATTTTCCTGGATCTTTGAAATTATTAAATATTAACGCCAAAATTAAATATATATTTCCTTGAATTCTTATTCAAGTGAAAATAATTGACTTATTTCTCTCATATTTTGACATTATTAAATCCCGTGAAAAGCTTTTTATGAAATTCCTTATTTAAAGTCAGAACAAATTCCAAATTGCGTGTAAATTGAATTTATGGTCAGTACTTGGTACGTAACATTGACATAAAGATCAGAATGTATTGCTGTCTGTCATGTGTGAGAGATATTACCAGTACATCAGTATATTTGTAATACAGAAGAAGTCTCACAGCATTTCTCATTATGCCAAATTTGGTTTAACTTAGAAAGACCATGCAAGAGTCTTTGAAGTGTAGTTTAAGACATATTTAACAGGAATCAGTTAAAGAGTAAGTTTCATAAAGTAACTGGAGATTAATCGTACTATACCGTTAGACAGGCATGTAAAACCTTTTAACATTTGTTGTAGGTTATGAATGTGGACATTTTTCATCTACAAATAATTTGTTAAGTCTGAGGTTGTTTGCGAGATGGTTTCAATGCCAGATATCCAGTGACGGCCAATCTTTTAGGTGAAGCGTTAAAAGTGCCTGTGTGTTTGAAAGAACTGAAAATGTTTTAGTTAGGAACTGGTTTTCGCCAATCTTTGACCCAGGTAAAATTGGGGGTGGAGGCGGAGAGTTAGAGTCGTTCCATGTCAGAACTGCTGTAATATCATGACCATATTGTTATTTATGTAGCTGTCATGATTTCATCTCACTATATACCTTAGCATGAATTGCATCCCTTGCTTGTTTTGTACAAATCAATGTAAGTGAAATAATTTGTTACAAGAGCATGATCTTATTATCAAGCATATTAACAGCCGTAACAATGCTGTTACTAAACATATGCCACTGCCTCCTTAACACTAATGTTAATACTAGAAAAAGACCTTTTTTTCCTCTCTTTTTCACCTTTTTTATTTCCATTACAATTTTGGCAACATTCAGCTCTCACCTACATATTACTAATCACTGTTGATTGTCGCACCTTCCCTTTACTGAGGAATGGTCTCGGAAGCCTTTCATTCGCGTTACTTCTAGGCAATTAGGAATTGTACACCTGGCAGGGAAGTTCTTCCACTGTTATCATTTGCTAGGATACGGTAATAATTTCCAGATCTTCCGTCCGGTACAGTTATCTGCACTCTCCACTATGAATGTTATTACTGCTAATGTATTTCCAGCACCTTCTTGCGTTTCATATTTTCGTATGAGGAAAAAGATCGGTAAAGAAGACCGGTGAAGTTTCGAAAACAGTTTCGCTTTTTACTTAATTGATAATACAGAATATGGTGAATAACCCTAATCTTACTGCTTGCTTTTCCTTGTCTAGTTGAGTTTTCTAGGATAGTAGTGAGGTGAGTTTCCTAGGTCATGTCAGAGTCCAAAAAGCACTCATCCAAAATTCTTCATTTTTATCTTCGTCGGTGTCCGAAATAAGGTAAATGAGTACTGAATTATTGTGAATATGAATTCAAGGCAAAAAAATAAAAGTTGTTATAATATACTTACAAAGTAAAGTCACAGTTCCTTTACTGCTGTTTCAGCTGTCAGTATTACGACAAATTTCTTGGGTTGAAACAGAATTTTGTAAGATTTCTGAGTGGTGAAGTACTAGAATATCCTCCTGGTATAAGGGTGATGCTTAGAGCGGAAAAGCAGTTTTGCCCAACGCAAACCAACATTATCCGACTAAGCATTTAAATAGTGCGCTTAGGAACCTAGTGGCATATTCAACGTAATAAAATTCAAAGCCTACAAGAGAGTTGATAGAAAATACCACAATCGTTGCATGATCATAGAAGTGGCACATATTATTCATTTAGGAAGCTACATACAAATCTTTACATAATGCAAAAAATATTAGTAAATATTTTGATCATTTCTCCAATATCCTTAAAACTTCAAATCCAGGATATATTTGGATTTTAAAGGAGTTAAACCCTTAAAATGCCAGCCAGATAAATAAGAAAAAACTCTAGCACAAATATTATCACAGTTTTGTATAGCTTGTAGACCCATTAGATCTCTTAATCCCCCAAAACCTAGTTGATGAAGAAATATAAGAGGAAAATGATTCTGGGAGAGAAAAAACAATTTTGTGCGTCGAATATGACCCATATATACACCCGTGTATATCCATGTTGAAGCTTGGCGGATTACCAGAGTTTTTTTAAAACATCGGAATAAAAATAATAAAAATGTCATGGGATCCTTACGTGTATTAGTTTGTATTTCCAGAAATGCATGTATATATATATATATATACATATATATATATATATATATATATATATATATATATATATATATATATATATATATATATATATATGACAGGTAAAAATGTTCTGTAACAACAGAAATCCATCTAATAAAAGGAGCCCATAAAACACCAAAATGTAGAGAGAAAAGTACTATATTTCAGAGACTGCTGTCTCTCTCTTCAGGTATATGAAATGAGAAAAGTTTACAGAAAAGGTGGTATTTGTATACCAAGAGATCCGTCCACAAGTAAGCCAATTTAGGTACACCCCCGCTGATAATCTTCCTTTAATCTTCTTAAGCGTTGGTTGAATGAAAACTTGGTCGACGAACATCTGAGATCCACGCCCCTTTGAGATGTTCATTACCTGCTTCTCTTTTATTAAGGCCGATTCCATCATTTGACTCTTGTACCGGCAGTTGCTGCTATAAATTACACGTGACAAATTCCAGTTTATTCTATGGTTATGTTCATTTATATGGTTGAAAAAGAGCACCGAGTTCCGTTGTCCATACCTAACTGACCGTTTGTGTTGTATAATCTCTGGGGAAGTGATTTACCTGTAAATCCGATGTAAGATTGGTCACAGTCCTGGCATGGGATCTCATAGACCCCAGAGTCTTTGGGAGAGTGTCTTTTGTTGGACGTTAATCAGGGATTTGGCTAAGGTATTTGGGTAGGTAAATGCAAAAGGGTTGGATTTCCCAAGGTGTGTATTCTCTTAATCGTCTCCAGGTGAGGAATTTTTATTTTATTGTTGGGTGTGGTCTCTGGGTTCTTGTCTTTAGGGGGTCGGTTAAAAATGACGTTTGCTTTTTGAATTGCTTTCTCAATTATATGGTCAGGATACTTTAAAGATGAAAGTTGCTTGCGAATTAGTTCAAATTCTTTTTCCAGGAATAAATCTGGGGAACAAATTCGTAATGCTCTTAAGAATAGGTTGCTAGCTACACCTATCTTGATAGTAATGTCGTGATAGCTAAAGTAGTGAATATATGAAGTGAGAACGTTGGTTTTCTGTATATGGTAAATTTTGTATTCTGTCGTGTCTCTGATTATTAAAACATCAAGAAAAGGAATTTTGTTGTCTGTTTCCCATTCAACTTTAAATTTGATGCTGGGCACTAATGCGTTTAATTTTGAGAGGAATTCATTAAAATTACCCCACTTATTATCCCAAAATGTTAGGATGTCATCCACGTATCTCTTCAGCATTTGTTTTTTGGGTTTTATTGCATTTATTACTGTAGTTTCAAAGTATTCCATGTACAGATTGGCTAAAACAGGACTTAAAGGACTACCCATATTACACCCGAATTTTTGCTTGTAGAATGATTCCCCGAATGAAAATACGTTATTAGATGCACATAATTCACTAACTTTATTTTATTTTTGTCAAGCGCCAATGGGAAATGATCTGAATAGGGGGATAATTTTTCCCTTAAAAACTGAAGAACGTCCTGTACTGGTACTTTTGTGAATAGGGAGTCTACGTCAAGGCTTAAAAGTTTTATGTTGTGAAGTGGTATAAAATGTGCTTCTCTGAATTTGTGACAAAAAATTTCTTCGCGAATGTTTTGATGTGACTGGGAGAAAAAGTGACCTAAAAAAGGAGAAAGGAGGCCAGCTAACCATTTAGAAATTTTGTAATTGAAAGCTCCGGCGCATGAAACGATGAATGGAAGAGTTGTCTTTGTGAGTTTTGGGTAAGGCCATAAAAGTAGGGTTAATTTAGGATTAATTACTTTAAATTTCTCTAATAGTTCAATACTCTTTTTGTCTTGGCCAATTAATCTTACTTTCCGAAAAAATTCTGTGGGAACGTTCTGGAGGGGATTTTTCGTCAGTTTTTTCGTACGTGTTTGTGTCGCTAAGGAGCTGGTTGATTTTGTCGAGGTAGAAATCTTTGTCCATTATTACGATTTTGCAGTCTTTGTCGGATCTACTTATTATAACATCTAACTTTTTTAGCGAGTGGATGGCTATCATGAATCTGCGGGGAACAGGATATTTCTTATGAAGGTCAGTTAAAGCATTTAGTAACACTCCTTTTAAACATATCTCTTCACGGCTGTATTTTTTGTCAGATATGAATTATCAAAAGCTACTATGAAGTCTAGGTTGTTTTTGCGGTCTGGCATAAGAGCAAAGGATAAGCCTAAATTTAAAACTAAATGATGATTTACAGTAAGGGGGGGGTGTTGGATAAGTTTAAACTTTGTCTTGTTGTTCAAGATTATTCCATGCGCTATTGTCTATTAGGTTATTTAACTTGCGTAAAAGTCTGTTGGAATGAGTCACGCTATTATAGGCAGCAATGTCGGAACAGAATGAAATCAGATACCTGTATATGTGGTCCGTAGTGAGTAGGCGAAGATTAGACTGAGTTCCATATATCACTCTGCGTAGCACGAAGATGTCGTTTCTCGTACTGGTGATCCTTTCTTCCAGGATAATCTTGTGTGATAGAAGGAAGGGGTTTGATTGCAGAGTCCAACTTCCGAATCCGTACATTTTTGGGAGAACTTGTTCTTTGAGGCATTCTTCCAAAAAGTTTTTTTGGTTTTTCAGTCGGTGTAGTCTGTTCAGTTCTTTTTCAAACTTGCGGAAAACTGGCTTGACTTCTGGAAGTGAGTGAAGAATCGTGGAAAGGCGGTTGAATTCCATAATGGGTTGACAATGACAGGTAAAAATGTTCTGTAACAACAGAATTCTATCTAATAAAGGAGCCCATAAAAACACCAAATGTAGAGAGAAAAGTACTATATTTCAGAGACTGCTGTCTCTCTCTTCAGGTATATGAATGAGAAAAGTTTACCGAAAAGGTGGTATTTATACCAAGAGATCCGTCCACAAGTAAGCCAGTTAAGGTCACCCCCGCTGATAATCTTCCTTTAATCTTCTTAAGCGTTGGTTGAATGAAAACTTGGTCGACGACATCTGAGATCCACGCCCCTTTTGAGATGTTCATTACCTGCTTCTCTTTTATTAAGGCCGATTCCATCATTTGACTCTTGTACCGGCAGTTGCTGCTATAAATAAAAGAGAAGCAGGTATGAACATCTCAAAAGGGGTCGTGGATCTCAGATGTCGTCGACCAAGTTTTCATTCAACCAACACTTAAGAAGATTAAAGGAAGATTATCAGCGGGGGTGACCTAAATTGGCTTACTTGTGGACGGATCTCTTGTATAAATACCACCTTTTCTGTAAACTTTTCTCATTCATATTACCTGAAGAGAGAGACAGCAGTCTCTGAAATATAGTATTTTTCTCTCTACATTTTGGTTTTTGTTTTTATGGGCTCCTTTTATTAGTATATATATATATATATATATATATATACCATATACATAATATAATACAAAAATAAAACATATATATATATATATAATATATATATATATATATATATATATATATATATATATATATGATATATATATATAATATATATATAGTTATTATATATGTGTGTATATATAGATATATATATATATATATATATATATATATATATATATATATATATATATATTATATATATATATATAGATATATAAAGAAACTGGATAGAAATATATATATATATATATATATATATATATATATATATCTATATATATATATATATATATATACTATATATATATTTGTATACACACACGTATGATATATATATATATATATATATATATATATAATATATATATATTATATATATATTTATATTCTACTCCAATTTCTTTATCAAACACACTTGTGTTAATTTAGTTTATTGTCGCACTCTCATTCTTTCCTCTCTAACTGAAACTTCGGTTAATTTTAACGCTCTCTTCAACCATATAATTAAATGATGAAACTCCAACCTCTCTTCTCAACAATAAGTGCATCAGCATGTTCTTCTGCTATTATGTACTAACACATAATCTGGTAAACTCCTTTTTTATCATAATATCCTCTTACTCAAGAACAGTTATGAACGTTCTTTGAAAACTGCATTTCCAGCAACATATTCCCATTTCGCAACTCGCTCCAATCTTCTTTACTGCAGGATTTCCGAATTTGCCAACTACACCATATTTCTTACCTCCCTTTGCATTTAAATAAGTGAGAAAAAGGGATCATAAAAGTTTATTCCCAAAACTGACGAATCTTCAGAACCCGCCTGAAGCGAATAGCCGGTTATTACATAAGAAATAATAATGTGCTCGGTATGTCTGTTCCCGTAGAAGTTTTTCTTTCTAAAAAATTAAGTATTCAAAGCGGACAATTCATGTGTTCTTTTATAGTTCAATAATGCTCTTATTTAACAAGTTTTTCATCATGAAAGCTTATCATTTCATTGAACCCGTTCTTTCCTCCCTTCAAATATTAAGAGAGTCAACAATAAACGGCCTTTATGCCGGGTAATTAGTAGAGGACTCCCGGAAAGGAACCTAAAGGACTTATTCTAGGAAGAAGACGACCGTAACAAGAATTAAATGAGGCTTTGCTCAATAACTATCAAAGCCACATCTTTTTTTTCTTTTTTTCATTTTTACCTGGCAAATGTTAAGAACGACGTCCAGTATGCTGCTGGCCAAAAAGGCATACAAAATTAGCTTTTTGTGATAATTAAGATTTATGAAATTCCATATTTTTTCTTAGATTACTTAACCGAAATCAAGAGGGGAAATATTATCGTAAATGGTTTCCTAGAAGTTGCGTCATTCAGAAATTTTAGAGTTGTGATTAATATCATATTATTGAAAGAAGTATACTGTATAGATCCTCTTTTATCTTGTATAATTGAAAATATATTCTATGCAAACCATTGACACACCCTGCATAAAGGCATTCTCGAGATGTAATTGAACTAAAGTTACATACTTCATAGAATATCCCACAAGAAGATAAATATGAAAATATACTTAATTCTCTATAAATGTGATTGCGTAATTCAAGTGAAATGAAAATTGTAATGATAAGAATATATAGAAATTGAAAAAAAAAATTAAGAATCTGGAGGGACGAGTGAGAATAATTTATGCCAAGCGAGTTATATATGTGTAAAATTTCGGAGAAGAGGGGAAAGGCTTCTTTGGAAGTGGGTGTTAAGGGGGACATATGTAAAAATAACCGGAAATAACAGATATTATTGTGTAATTCATAGTGTACAAGTATACCCCTAATAGGAAGGTTGGGTGGGACGGGGGTGATATGTAAAAATAAGTGAAAACAACAGAAATCAGTGTCTAATCCATAGTTTTCAAGGTTGCTGAGATAAATAGTGACACTCTCGATGACCTCTAAGTCCAAATTCAACACCGACAGGAAAGGGGGTTGAGAAGGGAAGGAAGGGCATTGCATATAAAAATAACTGAAAACGTGAGATATCAGTGTCCAGCCCATAGTTTTCGAGGTTACTTAGGTGAAAAGTGACACTCCTAATTCCCTTAGAGTTCAAGTTCAGCCCGATAGGAAGTGGGGTGAGAAGGGGTGCTTAAGGGGTGACATGTAAAAATAAACGAATATAACAGATATTAGGGTCTAATTCATAGTTTTTGAGGTTGCTGAGATGAAAAGTGACACTCCTGATGCCCTTTAATTATATTCAGCCATGCTAGGAAGGCGGGTGGGGTGGGGAGGAGTGATGAAAAATAAAATGTAAAAAATGACAGATATTACTGTATAATCCATAGTTTTCGAGGATCGCTGGGATGAATAGAGACACTCCCGATGCCCTTTAAGTTCCAGTTCAGACTCGATAAGAACTGGGGGGCGGGCGGGGGTGGTTAGAAGAGGTGAAATATAATATTTGAAAAATGCTGCACAATGTAACTGGAAGCAAACTATCTTAACAGGAAAGGGAGAGAGTGAGAGATATAGAGGGTGAGAGGGAGAGGAAATAGGAGAGCTGGGGGTGGTGTGTGTTGGGAGGAGAAATATAATCTTATTGACTATGGTTAATAAAGTAACATACAAGAACACCACTTTCTGTTAAGTGGGAAACATAAAAAGAAACATTGAAATCAATACTTCCTTCCAACTTTAACACTGAAATTTCCGGGTTCGTCAGATTTTCCAAAGATTTTCATCGGAAAAAGTAAAGGTGTCAGACTGCTCATTATTCCATGCGTAAAACGCAAGAATGCTTCCCCGTGCTTATAAGCATTAATTCTGAAAACAGTTTTATTAAAACTACTGCTTCGGTGGATGGTTGGTCATTCCGATACTAAGATTTTATATGCATAAGTATTTGTTTCCATTATCTTACAGTTGTATCGATTGCTCATTACAAAGCATTGTACCGAAAGTTGATAGATGAAAACTGAACTTTGATTTATATCAGCCACACACAGACATATATGTGTGCGTATATATAGTAGTAATATAATGATAATAAAAATTTACCTTAAGAAGGTTGGTTCCGGCGAAAGACAAGAAATTATTGCCACATAACATACCCTGGCTCAGACAAACTTTTGCATAACACCATTCGATCATCCATCTACATATTTGATGGCAATTACTAACCATTTCAAGCCCTTTGTCACATAGGTTTTCTTGAATATCTTGTTTTTATATATCTTGATATTTTGGCACATCATGTTTTACACCCTCCGGTAATTTTGCGCAAAATAATGAAGTACCAGAATTTACCCTTGAACTTTTTCAATTTCCCCAACATTCGTTGTAGATATCCGAACATCTGCCCTTGGCTTAGCTAAAGAGTTAGGAAAGAAGCCCCGCCCACTCGTTTCTCTGTCTCAAACTTACGAATGGATGAGCGCTACGATATGGATTTTTACCTATTGAAATACCGACAATATTCGTTTCCCATGCAGTATCTTTCATATAGGCATTTATGTTTTCATATATCATGTATGTTTTTATTACTATGAGAATGGGGTGGTAGTGGCCAGTTTTGATTATAAGATATTGCAGATGTTGGGCAATGACTGTCCTCTGTTAGCATGGTATGGTATAGCGCACAGCCTTATTACCAGTACCGATGGCTCTGGAAGCGATGGTAAAAGTAGTGATGTCGACCATCGGAGGAACAATTAGCCATTCATCTCCCCATTGTAGTCGCCACTGGTGTTTTTTTGGGGCGAAACAAAGAAAAGAATCTCAATAAATCCTTCCACAGAATGCTTTAACTCACTTTGATAAAAGAATTTTAAAATCATTCAATCATGTTCTGGTGCAAGTATGTTAAAGGGAACCCTTAAAGAGGTTATCACCTGTCTTTTTAGAGAAATTCTTAGGCCATGGGCTATCTTCGTTATATGCAGCGAACAGCTGTAATGCAAATGCTTTGTGTCATTTACGATGGCAATACCGCAACATGTTTGACTTAGCTGATACAGTTGGATGGACGTTTACTTGTAGCTAAGGGTGACTTCAGACAATCGTACATATCGGACAAAATAAACATGCCTGAAAACCAGTAAACTACTGCACTTTCTAATTTGCTGTCTGTTCACTCATCTGTATCTATATACTGTAAATGAACCACGAGGTTATAAACAATGAAATACAGCTCCACTTCATTGTTTCAACTATTTTCGATATGTACAATGTATAAAGCCCTCTCGTAGTGAACTCCTCCATTCATAAGTTTGAGACAGAGAAACGAGTGGGCTGGGCTACTTTCCTATATATATCAAAAGTTTTAAAGTAAGGAGAAATAAATTTACAAGAAATATTAGAATAAACAGTTTTGATTAAGGTAAAATTTTGGAGGGATAAATTTTATTTTTTTAATTATATCTTTCCCCATTGATTTGTTCCTGTCAAGGTATAATATTAGAAATATTTTTCTTCCTGAACAATATTTCTATTATTATACCTTGACAATAGAAATAATTGTTCCTATCTGTGATGGTAATTGCTTCCTAGCAGAGAAAGATAAAGGAAAGGAGAACGCATTTTCGAGAAGTTCGGCAACAAGGAGGCGTTAGCGCAATGTGTTGGAGGTGCCTGTTATCATGATGGTTCTAGAATCGGCAGGAGTGTTGTGGAACTCGTCGGGACGTGAGAAACGCCGCGATTTCTGATGCAATACCTCGTCTAGATTCATCTAAGGTGTTCTAGAAATCCCTGGAGTCTGTGACGTTCGCCATAGGCTCCGCCCCCAGAATGCCGTATAAATACGACGAACAAACTTTGGAGAGCAGAGATCGTAAAAGAGAGACTCCAGTTAGTCACAGAGAGATATCCTCAGTAAGAGCCACAGATCAGATTATCAGTGAGAGATCAGCAGCAGCAGAGATCATCCGTGAGAGATAAGAGAGAAAGGAACCAACGAAGGATCAGAAGAAAAGTTGCTCGAGAGTTGGTTGGATACTGGCCTAGTCGTCTTCAGGAGTGGACGAATTATCTCGTGTTATCTCGACGTCGAGTAGACTTCAGAGAAGAAAAGGTCCTACTAGAGGTTTTGGGGATTTCCTGCCTTACAAGTAGACTATTTTCTGCAATACGGAGTCAAGAGGACGTCTGCAATCAAAGTTTTCCTTTTGAGAAGCCATCGCTTCGGATTGCAAATTGACTAGCTGGTATTTGAATTGCCTCACTGATTCTATCTTTTTATGTAAATAGGAGATACCATTCTGCATTTACCTATGTTAGTAAGCTTGTAAATAAACCTTTGTTGTGGTAGTGTTTCTTTCTGTATTCGTATCCCCAGTTTCAACTGTTGGTGTTGAAAATTTTTTTTTTTTTATTTCATATCGAACCTGAAGCGGACCTCTCTCAGAGGCCGTAACATTGTGTCGACCCTTGCCAGGATATTTCGACACCGTAACATTGTCAAGGAACAAATATTTCATGTGAAGTCATCATACAAGTTCAGAATTTGAGGATTTGTATCTTAAATCAAGAAGGTTAACTTCTAAACCAAACATACTCACCGACAACTACTTACATTGCTTCTCTTTTCAAAATTATAATCAGCTTTTCTAGGTCCATATTGCCACACGCAAATTTTCCCTAGATCTTATACTCCCCGTTAAATGCTTAACGATCGGCAATTTATCCAAACAGAAGCTTGTTTGTCTAAACTGAGTGTCTTTTCCAAGTGAATACTTATATAGAATTTGCCTTACTTCCTCTACAAACATTTTCCTTGGTGAGGGAATCGTATCTGTCACATTTGTACTTAACCAAAGGACATTAACAGCACCATGTTTAGCCTTTCAGTCACACTTTTAGTTTCCTAGCTGAGAATCTCATCGACTCCTGATTTTGGTTACATTCCTCAGGCTCTTGATTACACTCCTTACCTCTTCAACTTTTACTGCCACGTGCATTCTCAAATTTACACTAACCCCCTAGAATGTAGTGTATTCTGCTATGCCACTCTTCTGCCTTTTATATTTAACAATGGTGTAAATGTGGATTGTGCATATATAATATATATATATATATATATATATATATATATATATATATATATATGTGTGTGTGTGTGTGTGTGTGTGTGTGTGTGTGTGTCTGTATGTCTGTGTATATATATATATATATATATATATATATATATATATATATGTATATACTATATATATATATATATATATATATATATATATATATATATATATATATATATATGTGTGTGTGTGTGTGTGTGTGTGTGTGTGTGTATGTTTGTGTGTGAGAGAGAGAGAGAGAGAGAGAGAGAGAGAGAGATAAGTGATTATTGCTTATTCTATTGTGTTGCTGCCTTGTGCCGGCTTTACGATCAGTATCGCGATCATCAGTTATCATCATCACTCTCGCCCTACTTGTGAAATCACTCCAGCAACGCTCCCGGAAACCAATTTCATTGTCCTGCAAAGTTTCGTAAAATTGCTCAAATCCAGCGGCACCGAAGCAACCTTGCTAAACTTCTGCTTCTCTGGCACACGCACATATGCGGCCTCCTCCGTTCTGAAATACCAACTTTGTGTTGCCGGCCCAATTAAAACGATCTCGGTAATACTGCTCAGAATGTTAACCTCCTCCTCCTCCTCCTCCTTCCCCCTCCCCGCTGGAGACTCTCTCTCTCTCTCTCTCTCTCTCTCTCTCTCTCTCTCTCCTCTCTCTCTCTCTTTGTGATGAAGCCTGACGTGAGCGATCAGTTCTCCGTCAAACTACATACCATCATATT
>NC_061110.1:83037947-83052947 GCF_015104395.2 Macrobrachium nipponense | reverse complement strand
ATATCAA
Source organism: Macrobrachium nipponense (assembly GCF_015104395.2). Classification (NCBI taxonomy): domain Eukaryota; kingdom Metazoa; phylum Arthropoda; class Malacostraca; order Decapoda; family Palaemonidae; genus Macrobrachium; species Macrobrachium nipponense. The sequence continues at coordinate 83,052,940 of NC_061110.1, read as the reverse complement.
TTATCGTTTAATATGAGAGTCGGAGTAAAGGAAAATCATATAATGGCAATAAGAGATAATAAAACACCTTTTATCGGGAAATGTTAGCGTCAGAGTAAGTTAAAGTCACATGAGCTTAAAAGAAATTAAACCGTACTTTGAACGCTTAGTATTAGAGTCAGAGTAATTCTAATAACACTGTTATGTAATAAAGATTCAAATAAAACTCCATAAGAGTTACTTAATGGATTAAACTTTTACGTCAAGGATATGAAATGTTTTTTTTTCGTTTATTTCTAGAAAAGGCCGAGGTTATAGCTATTCTCCGCCGTCTTGAGATGACAGGTAGAATTTCATTACGTAGGCCTCTCCTCATACGGCTCTCCGCCTTTGCTTATGCAATACAGAAATTAAAGTGGAAACAAGGAAAGAAACGAAACAATTCTTTAAAAGAGTAAGAGGAATAGAAATTCCTTTTAAAGGAGAGAAAGGGTAATATGATATGACATATATATATATATATAATAATATATTATATATATATATTTAATAAATAATATATCTTATCTTAAATGTCATATCATACTGTGGTAGTATGACATGACATTATATATATATATATATATATATATTAATAATTGTATCTATATTAATAAATAATATCATATATATACTATACATATATATATACACACTCATAAATAATATATATATATATATATATATATATATATTATTTATATATATATTATAATAAATTAAATAATATATATTAGTCATATACTGGTAGTATGACATGACATAAATAATAATATATTAATATATAATATAATATAATTATATATAAGACACAATATACACATACATATATATATATATATATTATATATATATATATTATAATTATAAATTATATTATATAAATATATATACATACACACACACTATAACACTGAGCAGTGTAATTAATTTTTTCTGGCTCAGTCTCGTAGAAAATAAATAAAGGAATAGAAGAGAGAAGAGTAGGCAATGACCCAGAAGGAATCAATAAATTTGCCTCTCAAAGAAAGAAAGGTTGCAATAGCTAAGAATATAAACTACAACAGACTTGTATTTCTTAGTTATAGAGGGTGATTGATTGATTGTATGTGAACTGGGAGCAGTAGAATAAGGAAATAGTCACTGAATGGTGCAGTTTGAGCAGCACTGATTTCCACAAAATAAATGTGGGAGCAAGTGGACTGACTTGTATAAACTGGGTTGCCAGATAGAAGAAGAAACTCCCTCAAAAGCTCACATGAACAGGAACCAAAGTGGTGCCTGCAGAAAGCAGAACGAGAGAAAGATGCAAACTTGTGTGAAAAAGAAAGATTAAATGAGAGCTGTGTCATTGTTCAAACAAGTCTCTTTAAGGCATTCCATTCCAGAGGCATAACAAAATTAAGGAAACCAATTAATTAGCAATACTACGAATATAGACAATACAAATTAATAGAAACTTTGCTAAAGTGGGATAAAGAATTAAAATCTCTATCACGAAATATTGATATTCTTGAAATCATTATTGAAGAACTAGGTAGGAGAGTTGAAATATGTGAATACTCTGTCTCGTGTTACTGAGCTTGATTATTTGATCAGCAAATATATTTAAGAGGAGAAAAGATAGACTAGAGATGATCGTTGATTTAGAGGTGAAAAAAGAAGCAGGATAACAGAATCCAGAGAAGCACTACTATAGATAAAGAAAAAAAAATGCACAGAAGTTGAGGCAGTGAGAAAAAGATTACATAAAAAATATTAGAAATAAAACAGACAGACTGGAGAAATGCAGTCATAATCAGAATGTATTGGTAACAAGAGTATTAAAATACACTGTCCAACGTCTTAGATATAAAAAGAGTAACAAAAACTGATACCTCGTTTCAAACACAAAAAAAAAAAAAAAAAGGAAGAAATAGGATACAAGTCGCCTAGGAGACTTCTTGTGGCCAAGTCTGTGATTCTGGAAAGAAGTGAGTTGTGTTGAAGGTGATTAAGAAAGTCGGTATTGAAAGAGGTTTCAAGTTCTCAATGAATGCAGTGGAGGTTAAAGCAATTAGACAATAGCTGGAAGGATCAGAGCCTTCCCCCTTTCTTTCTGAAGGAAGGATAAGAGTCAGATTTAATAATTAGTACACAAAAATCGTGTACCCGATATTAGTGTTACACATTTCAAGTCAAATAGGTGTTTAGAGGAAGTGTATAAATAAGGACGGGTGGATGGAAGGGGAAAGTCCCATAAATGGCCATTAAGCCTATTTCTCTAGCGTTTAATAGCTGTCACATACGTTAGGCCACATGGATAATAAATAATATTACGGGGAGGGGAAGGTTGTACTTAGTAAAACCTGGATATAGTTACCCAGAACGTTTAAGACAAGACAGAGAACTGTCTATTGAAAGGTTTTGGTCCCGTAACTGGGAGAACTTGATCCCTAAATACCAACAAACACGAGAGAGAGAGAGAGAGAGAGAGAGAGAGAGAGAGAGAGAGAGAGAGAGAGAGATCATGGTCACTGCCGTATTCGCACTTTAATCCTCTGCTATGGCTGGAACGCATTTATTCTTAAACAAAATTCAACTTTTTGGGTCAGTTATCGTGCATTGACCTGCCATTTGAAAAACAAAAATAAAAGATTCATCGTAGATATACACTCGTGTCAAAGCTTGGAAACTCTGGAATAAGCCAAGGAATCCTACAGCTTCTCTTGGAAAGCAGTGGACAATGCATTGAAAGGAAAGTATTGCGGATCATAAATTCCCACGAGTCCCGCCATAAATGGTATAGATACCTCCGCATTTCGTAGCATAAAATACGGTAAATGTTAGTAAAACTCATTTCTTTAGAACGAGAATTGTTTTTGTTTCTGGTGGTATAACTAAATTCACCATATTTATATCGAGTTTTGAAATAAAAAAAAAATTTTCGGTATAAGATAGTTAATGAGTTTTTTATATTGGCTACAATAGATCGCCATTTTGGCATTTGTTTTAGATTCAGTGATTTTACCATACGATAATAAACCAGAAGTGTTGAGCTTCAAAATAACACCAATATTAAAACGTATACAGTAACTTCACAGGAAGCGATCGTCTAAAATGATCGCATACCATAGTTGTGATTGGCGGGAACAAGTTTCCTCGGGGACAGACATGTAGTATAATAACCTAATTGACTCAAAGGGTCAGTTGTCTAATAGCATATAAACCTTGTAAGTAGAAAACGTCCAAATTATTAGCTTTTTTATGCACTCACAAAAATTTTATTAGTGGTTGTGCGAATCCTGTCCATACACTCCTCTGCTATTCCCCTGTTTCTCCTTGTCATTTTCGTCCTTATTGGATATCACGGACCTTCCTTTCCTGTACCTCGTCCATGCCATTCCTTTCTAGGTCGTCCTTTCCTCATACCCTACCATCCCTTGTTTCCGTTACTTGACCAGACCATCTCAAATTCAGTTACTCTAACCTTTTCATCACCACTATGCATTCCCACATTTATCCTAGGAAACTCTTTTCGTTGTTCCTAACTTCCCATATATCCCCGATTCTATCATAAGCTTTCTTAGGTTCATTTTTGAACTTGTACTTTTTCCCTTTGATTTAAGATTTCTCGAATACCTGTTGCATAAAAGACTGTTGATCCAGAAGTGGTCTAACTTGGCATAGCTACCAAGGATTCTTTTATCTGCTTCACGTTTTCATGAAATTCGTATCATTGAACGTCTTTTTGCACTAAGTATTTGTTAAGCATTTATAATTCTTACTGTGTGCTTGAACTCCTGTCAACCGTGTATACTTAGAAATTGATTTTTATGTGTGTGTGCATTATGTGGGAGAAGGATCATTGTTTTATGAGTATTTGATAAGTTAAACTGTGTTAATTTCGAAAATGAAAAGTCAGATTGAATATACGTAGCTTAGCAGATTGCAACTCAGCATGTAGTTATCCTTTAAACGTAAAAAAATTTTATAGTAAAAAAAAAAGAAAAAACCGCCTCCAACTTGTTTTTCTTCGTTTTCAATTTTTCTCTAATGCTATAAAAAAAAATCCGGTATGCTACCCAGAGTCTGGACGTCAATTACGGAGTGTAATCTGAAACAGCCTTTTGGCAATGCCTGGTATGAATAATTTTCACGCACTCAAGCGTAACTATGCGATCATCTCCGAAAGCCATTTACGGGATATATTTTGCAAGAGTCATTTGTGAAATAAACTTTACAGGTGGACAGTTACGATCGCATGACCGTGCTTTAATCAGCGACGTTATTGGGTTGCCAGTTGCCATGCTTTCAGCGAGTGTTGAAATAATTTCTTCGACAAAATTGTCGGGTTCGGAAGTAGCTTCCTCATTTCATCAGTTTCATTTGATGCATTATAGATTTTACCATTTTGTTGACGTACCTTTTTCGTAATTTGGCTTTTTTCATAAATAGAAGTCATCTCTGCTATTGCGTAACATTTAAACTCTTCTTTATTCGTTTGTAGAATGAATTATTCCTTGCATTAAATAAAACTAATCAGTACATTATCCGAGATATTAATTCATCCTTAAATGTTCCAAAAGAGAATTTATCTCCAGTTAAGAAGAAAAAAAACGTCATCTTAGTCATTCAGTGGGATATCCTAGAATTTCATAAAATATGTGTTATCCCTATAGTTCACGAGGTAAACACCCTTTATGCTCGCTAACTAGAATACCTCCTAATTTTTCTGGAAGTCTTATTCATCATCATAAATAATAATATAACTACTCCACTACTTTTTTGTAATTGAAATATTTATGTGGGAATGTATTTGATTAAGTTTCACTTGTCCCCCTCATATACTTAGTCAAATATAATTCATTGACTGCATCGCCTAAACGGAGTACACTTAATTTTTATTGTTATTAGCAAGACCAAATTTATGCTGTACTTGTGAAAGTAGAATGTATGGCTAAATAAAAAACGAAAAGTATCTATCCTAAAGTTGCCTTAAGCCCAGTTCGCCCTTAGAGGTCAAAAAGTAAGTTTCAATTCCTTTTGTACATTTCATAGAATGAAATTCATCCTGTAATGATAGATTCTGATGCCATGTGACCCTTGGAGATAATGGGCCAGTAGCGAAAACACGCTACATAGATCGAGGTGAGATCATTATAAATATGAATACCGTAAAGGCTAGAGCACAGTTCGGGTAAGAAAATAAATAAATAAATATGTAAATAAAATAAAAAATATAATAATGCAAAAATAGAGAGAAAAAATCTAATAATGCAAAACGAAAAAGAGAAAAAATCTATTAATAATGCAAAAAATACGCTTTTTTTTCATGAAGAGAAAAAAAAACAGATATAATAATTTCATCCCTAGCGTACCTCCTGTATTGATAATTAATAATGAAAAGGCTCCTGATCCCGCATAACGGCTGACAGCTCATGCAAGCATACATGAATTATTTAGTATATATGTGCTATCATCTCTTTAGATACGCATACAATTTTCGACATACATACAATATAGTGCGTCATTTTTTGGGGAATGTGAAAAGAGAGAGAGATACCTCTTGAATTGGGAATAGGCGTATCACTCGTCTCGTTGAGATCGAAGAATGCTGTGGAGACAGAAAAATTCCTATAAAGTAAGATTTTCTCTTAAATATTTTCAAGCGGAACAAAGCTGTGTTTTGTTTTAGTCGTTTCTGTCTCTAAACAAGTAAAAAATGCGCAGTCGAATTTTCTGTACAGCGTAAATGCTGTATGATACCCTCAGACACGGCTCATGAAAATCAGCTGCGACCCATGAAACTTTCAGCCACGACCCGGTGGTGACCTGTGCTGTCACCACCAATAGCGATGCCAGGCGCACGATCATTGCTAACTTAAATCTTCAATAAAATGTACACTACTAAGGCTGGAATTTTGTATGTTTGATGATTGGAGGGTAGATGATCAACATACCAATTTGTAGCCGTCTAGCCTCAGTAGTTTTTAAGATCTAAGGGTAAACAGCACAAGTGCGGAAGGGCAGTCATACCCATCGCAATAGTTTTCGTTTACCATAAAAAATAAAAGAACTGGAAGGAATTCTTCAGGATTTCGAGGACGTAAAGACCGCATCATCTCGTGGAATTCTAGATCCTTGCATAAATTTATATCGTGTTTTCTCTTTTGTGTTTGGGTTTTTTTTTTTTTTCGTTTTATGTCATATATTGGCAGGAAAAGTTCCTTTATAGATCGTGTAACCTTCTATCATCCAATCGAGCATTAAATGACAGCTGTCTTTTTGTTTATGTTTTTGCTTTAACGTCGATAATTTTACTTTATGCATGGTGAGGTGTCATACTACCATTTCTGTTACTTTCTCTTGACACCTTAATTAGAAGCATCGCCGAGACACACTATCCGGTATGCGCATTCTCTCTGGGTTGACTGGATGGTTTTTGCCAAGTTGACCCTCTGTTAGTAATGTTATGCAAGTACAAGAGGCACTGGCGTCAGTTTTTTCCTTTGAATGTCTTCTACCAATATTTAAAAAGAATAATCTGTGCTAATTATTTTATGAGAAACTGCATTACTGATAACGTGAGCTATAGTAGATTCATATCAACCGTGCATTTGACGTCTATGCCAGTCCCTTGCGACGCTCCTGATTGGCTGTTGATAAGCCAATCACAGGACTGGACAGTCATGGTTGCCGTTTTGAGGAATTTCGTCTACTATTGTGATCTTTCTGGTGACATCTGGCAACCCTCCATGGCTTTTCCGACCACAGGCCACGGCACTGAGGAATAAAATTCTTCACTTTGCCTTTTTGTGTCATTATGAAAATAAAATTATAAAATAATATCCTGCTTATTTATAGAAATGAAATTTATTGAAATCCTTTATGTTTCTTCGTTAAAAATACTTTATGCTAAGCTAGTGACGTGTAGTGTTTTTACGTCACGGAAAATCATTCTACGTCGGAAAATACGCATTCTAACCATTAAATCATAAATAATGTAAAAAAAAAAAAAAAAAAAAAACAAGAACTGCTTATGGTAACACGTGCTGGACACACTCTCATTGGCTTATCAACAGCCAATCAGGAGCGTCGTAAGGGAATGGCCTAGACATCAAATGCACCGTTGATGTGAATCTATTATATATATAGTAATATATAGGTATATTTTTTTCCTGTTGAAGGTTTTGCATTGTTATTGCCTTTGACGTGAAAACATTTCAGTTATTGTGGCAAGGAGAAATTGTAGAATTTAAATAAGAGTTTTCGTATTCTGCAAGTAAATTATGATATTTTTTCTCGTATTGGCACTTTTCCTTGTATTATGTCATTCTGCTTGCATTTGATTAGTTGTCGAGGCATTCGGGAGCGGATAGTATTTCCACCACATTTACTAGCTGAAGATAGAATTTAGTTTTAAGAAACAAAACAACTTGAACGTGATGATTGATAGTTCTTTTTTTTATAGACAAAGACAGCAGTAAATAGTATTGAAATCATTATGAAACTTTTATATGATTACGTATATGATGTGCTCGATATAAATCTATCATGTGGATTAATAGGAGCCTTCTTTTCCGCATCCCGTGCAGTTCGCAGACTTAAGCGTGTACCATTGCTTTTCGGATCTTGAGTAGACGAGGAGGAATCAGTGATGGCTGAATAGTATAGCGTCTCTTCAGATGGTGTCGAATTTATATAAATACGTGTATTTGTGATAAGCAGGGCACACACACACACACGCACACACACACACACACACACACACACACACACACACATATATATATATATATATATATATATATATATATATATATATATATATATATAAAACTGAATCACGAAAGTTTGGAACGTAATAAATCCATAAATGAAGGTATGAGCCACGAAGGTAAGATAAACAACCGAGTTTCTGCAAGATCTTTCGACTCAATGTCCTTTACTTAGCAGACGAACTGACTTACGTGAGAAATAGAGAGCACAGGAAAGGTCGTATAAGTGACACATAAGGATTATAGGGAGATTAGTACCTAGAATCTAACACACCTGGATAATGAGTAACCTTTCCAAACAAGCATAAGCATGGATACAATTTAAGAACAAAAAGATAAAGTCCAACTGCTCAGACACAGGGACAAGACAATTAAAGGATTATAAAGGGCAGTTGATGACCACATTCAGATCTTTGGTAATCAAAAACATTAATCATACATATACAAAGAAAGTATCTGTAAGGCAACTAATTTGTATTAAGTCTGTGATTATATCTTTGAGGTCATTCTTAAACATGTTACAAATAAAAGGGTTCTAAATGAAACAGGTTACGACTAATATTAGAATTACAATGGGAAGTAAGTTGTATTATGGCAGATTCTAAAAGATTTTATGATAAGGCATCTTTTGATCTTGCAATTACTGAACTACCAATCCAATTTATACGGTGGTTGTTTTTACTTAAATGAATGAATATTGGATTAGATGTTTGCCCAGTTTTGACAGAATATTTATGCTGTTTTATTCTTACTTCTAAGCCCTTGCTCGACTGTCCAAGATAAAAGGAGGGGCAGTCCATACATGGAATTTTATATATTTTGTTGCTGCCATTTTTTATTAACATTCCTTTTAGTGTGTTATTATAGGAAAAACAAGGTTGACCTTAAAGGCTTTTAACAATCGTTTAATGGTTTCAAATCAGTTAAAATAAGGCAAACTGAGAATGTTCTTAGAGTTTTCTTTCTCCGTGTTACTTACACTATAAAACTTTTTGTGGGCTTTATTATAGCAAATATCTAATATATGTGAAGGATAACATAAATCTTTCCCTATTTTTCTTATGTATTCAATTTCTTGATCCAAATATTGGGGACTGACAATGCGCAATGCTCTTAAAAACATAAAAGAAAAAATTGATATTTTGATGTTAAGATGGTGGCCTGAATAGAAATGAACATAAGTTAAGTTGTTAGTTGGTTTCCTATAAATACTGAATTTACATTGAAATGGTTCTCTATGTATCAAAGCATCTAAGAAAGGGAGGCAATTGTCTTTTTCCATTTCTAGGGTAAACTTAATCGATGGTACCTTGTATTTAATTTAGAGAGTAAATCATTTACATCAATACCAGCAGGCAGAACAGCTAAAATATCATCAACATATCTATACCAGTTTACAGGAATATAAATGATATTAGGTAAATAGCATTTTTCAAAGAATTCCATGTACAAAGAATACCATAATACAACTTACTTCACATTGCAATTTTAATATTAGTTGTGGCCAGTTTCATTTAGACCCTTCTATTTGTAACATGTTTAAGAATGACCTCAAAGATATAATTACAGACTTAAACACAAATTAGTTTACCTTTAGAGTCTTTTCTTTGTATATATATGTTTAATATGCTTTTGTGAATAAGATTTTGTTTTCCAAAGATCTGAATGTGGTATAATCCTTTAATTGTCTTGTCCCTGTGTCTGAGCAGTTGGACTTAACCTTTTAATTCTTAAATTGTACCCATGTTTATGCTTGTTTGGAAAGGTTACTCATTCTCCAGGTGTGCTGGATTCTAGGTGCTAATCTCCTTATAATCCCTATCTGTCACTTAAACGACTTTTCTTGTACTCTCAATTTCTCATGTAGTCAGTTCATCTGCTAAGTAATGAATGTTGAGTCGAAAGATCTTGTAGACTCTTCATTGTTTATCTTTCCTTTGTGGCTTATACCTTTATATATATATATATATATATATATATATATATATATATATATATATATATATAATGATATATATAATATATATATATGTATATATATATATATATATATATATATATATATATATATATATATATATATATATATATATATATATATATATGTATATGTTACCTATCTGCTGACACTATTACCAGTAAGAAGGTATTTAATATTTGGGGTTATGCGTTAAACCTGAGCCCTTAAAGGCCGAACTGTTGTACACCTCAATCTTTTCGCCCCCATTTCTCTCTTCTCTCTCTCTCTCTCGCTCTCTCTCTTCTCTCTCTCGCTAATCTCTCTCTCTCTCTCTCTCTCTCCATTCCACCAGGTCACTAAATTAGAGTCGGAGTTACAAAAGATATAATATTTATTCAAAGTAAAGCTTTAGTTGATTAATTCAAGTTATTGCAAGATCAACAAGGGAAAGATAATAATTCAAGTCTCACAGACAAACCACTCAGAAAACTCCCCAGTATCAGTAATCAGTAATTAGTCACACCAATTATCTCTTCTCCAAAATACAGTCCCCTCACTAGGACACTCGGTCCCTAGGACACCCTGTCCCCTCACTAGGACACTCGGCCCCCTCACTAGAACTGCCTGTTTCATAAGACAGGAGAACACACTAGTGAGCACACACACAATTGTAAAGACAAAGTCAAAAGATTAAACATCTTTACAAGATATCAAACAAGCCATCCCTTTGGCTAAAGTATGATAGATAACTCACCCATTGCAGCCTGGAAAATCACACACTCTGTTCAAGGAAACTCTTTGGCACACACCATCGTGGCTCTGCCTTTCTCGCACAGACCTCTCCGTAAGTCTCCCATAGTTTTGGCTAAAGATGCCATTATGAACGGAAGAGGCGCACACGTACACACGAACTCACACTCATAGCCAGTTTCAAAGGCACCTTGAACAAGCCCTCGTGAACTCACATAACTACAGAATGAACGTTGACCCGCTCAAATATGCATCTTCGTATCACACCATCCCAGAAATGGTTTTATTTTCAGCTTTCTCAGGTCATCGCTTCGGACTCTGTCTCTATGGGAAGTTAAAAGCAATGAATCTGCGCATTCTAAAAAAGTCACAGCACATCACAATAGCATATTAAATATATTATTAATTATAGCCCTCTTTCATCTGACAGAGATCGGCCACCTAAAATTGCTAGCCCCTGCCTAGCCATAGGTCACACAAAACAGCTCATATATATAAAAAACATTGGCCGGCTCAAAACACAAATAGTAATAACTGCACGTCTCTGGCATTGTAAAGTAATGTCTATCACGCTTCATCTCAAATAACAATTGGGCGCATAAATTTTCTCATTTTGGATTCTTGAATATCCCTCTTTGTCTGCAACTGCCTGCACAGACGTAGCACGCTGTAGGAATACGGAATGCCTCCCTGTAGAAGCATATAATGGCTTCTATAGACCCAAAAGCGCTGTAGAACTCTGTAGACTCATAGAAACTCTCGTAAGTACCCTGGACAAACGACAGCAACATCTCTGCATGGGTGGTGGAAGTCTTGCTAGCGTCGGGGAACGACGATTATGGTTTGTGTAAGTATGCCAGTCAAGTCATCGGTCAATCAAAAAAGAAAATTAACCCCAGACATACTACTTCTATCATATAATGACCTCAGAAATTCAGAATAAATACTAACTGAACTTCTACGAATTAACTCCATTTAATATGACCACTAAATCACAAGTCATTATCACAACTCGCAAAGAAAATATTAAGTTCTCTAACTTAATTCTCCAAACTCACACATCAGCACACACAATCCAGAACTCCACGGACTTCTGCACTCACATTTCAAACTCAAATGTTCTCACAAGTAAAAAAAGGAAAAAGGTAATGAGCCCAAGAAAAAGAAATCATGTAACAAGCCCAGACCCAAAAATCAAAGATATTCTCTCAAGCTCTGATATTACAGCAACCCACAAAATCAGTAAAAACCTCTAATGTTTAACAGCAAAAACCCCTCACTGCTCACATAATTAATTTCAATTAGACTTTATGTCAAACGCCCATTTATGTAAATCACAACCCAAATAAATTACATGTCCCGTCTAAAAAGAAATGCTATTTAAAGCTGAATCCTCAATTAAAAAAGATAACCCCGCGTTTTCCCCAACAAATGCAATATGTATAGTTACGGAATTTTTGCCATCGCAACTATTCATGCGACCGAACACGGCCAGAAAAGCAACCCATTACACATGCACTTTCATGAAATGCTATGGTCAACATTTCCAGATATTGCAAAAACTCTTGAGCAATCACCACTAGAGGAAGAGAATCAGCACACCGGACTCATCACAGCGGTTTCAGCAAAAAATCCACCTGCGGACACGTCTGCTCGAACTGCAGCATAAAAAATGTCTAGTCAGAGTCACAAGTTCAGAAACCCATGATTCTCAAAACAAGGTTCTATACTGACACTAAGTAAGCACATTTCACGAAATTATCTCCAGGATATGACTAATGTGTTCAAAGATTGTCTCGAAGACATATCTCTCACATGTTACTGCCCAATTATAAATGAAATTATCACCTATTCGGGATAAAAAACTATGATAAACTCGTAATTTAGCAATGATATGCCTCCAAAAATAACACATTTGTGAACATAAAAAAATGCACAACATCTCCATAGGGCCACAATGCAGTAATGCCACTTGCCTCCAATTAATCACGAAACCAAAAAGAAAGAACCACAGAACTCTTCTCATTGCTCGAAAAAAACTCCCAGAGAGAAAAAAAAAAGTCATAACCACAAAAAAGGTCACCCCCAAAGATCAATTCCACCTCCATATATATAAATATAAATCACCATCTTAATAATAAAACCACTCCGGTGATAAAAATATTTCCTCCATTTAATTAATAACCACACCACCATATTCCCTCTTATTTCCCCATTAACCACGTGTTAATAAAAACCACCACTCCAGCAATAAAAAATATTCTCCTCTATTTCGGCAAATAAAAATAATACCTCTATTTCACCAATCACTCCATGTGGAATTAATAAAACAGGTCTCCAAAAAAATATTAAATCCCCAAACAGGATAATCAAAAATGTAACTCCCATCTCCAAAAAAATATGCACTCAAAGCATCCAGCTGACACACACAAATATTGCCCATATATCTCCTCAAAAATGTGTCTCCATTTGCAACAAAGATGGCTGCAAAATAATTGAACTAAACATAGCTCTCACCACATAGGCAAATATATATCTCCAATATATTATATCTCAAACTATATCTGCAAAATAATATACCTCCAATTCTCCAGAGAGTAACTCAATGTTATAGTCAAAAACTATAAACTCTCTCCTTAGCATAACTGCTGAAAAAGGGCAAAAACTCCGTAAACAAAAATTGTCCAGGAAATTCTAGAAAAAATCACCAATGTGCCACAACTCATAATAACAGCACTCCAAATTCAAAGTGTCTAAGCAAAGATTTCTCCATATGCACTACGACATAAGCCACTAGAAAACTTAACCAAGTTTCTTATCTCTGGCAAAATTGTCACAAATACAACAAAGATATTGTGCAAGAAACCCACAGTTTCTGGAACATAAATATCCAGAGAAAAAAAATGTAGTGAGTGCCATTACGTATGCATTCAAGAAATGCAAAAATTCTCCCATAAATCTCTCTGCAGCATCAAACAGCTGAAATCATAAACACGTCACCCGAACAATGACTCTAAGTCACAAACTGAGATATTAAAAAAATTCTCACACAAACTGGAGAGAAAAAATAAATTCAAATTCACCCGTGATAAAAAAACTTGTGTCAGCGATGGCTAACTTCTAAAAAAGGAGAAAAGAAAAATCAACAGCACTGTTAACTATCCCCATAACTCACGTATATGTCAAGCAATTATCTGCTGAACTAATAAAAAAAGAAAAGCAAAAAAAATGTGTTGTTAGTTCCTCCCAAGTTCAAAAAAACAACATTACTCTTGACAGTATTACAGCACCCACATATTAGTATATAAAAAAAATCACCAGTATTAGAAGTATCATTATCAGCAGAATCACCAAAATTGCGCAATATCATCAAAATCACCAGTATTAGTATAAAAAACATCACCAATGTTAATGCTTGCCCATTCACCAAAAATTCAGCACAAAATTCACAAAAAGTTCAGCAAAATTCAGCACAATTCACCAAGATTCAGCCAGATTCATCAAGATTCAGCCAGATTCATCCAGATTCATCATCCATGAACGACTGACATATTATCCAAAGTCATAAAAACTCAATAAATAATTAACCACAAAACTTCTCCAATAATTCATTTTAATAATTCTCCATAATATAATTATCTGTAATAATTATAAAATAATCTCCCATGAAATCTCAAATCATGATAATTCTACTTAAGTAACCCCCGTAAAATATCTCAAGTATACACCAATATTCCCAATCCCCCACAATCAACACCCACCTGACAACACCCACCTGACAACACCAGTCAGCAATCATCATCAGTTCCCGGCCACCACCGGGCAATCATCAACTGCCAACATCAGTCATCACCACCCATCACCACTTAGCACACTTTTAAAGGAATCTCTCCAACACAATAAAAAAATAATAATCTCTGTCCCCATTATAACTAAGCCTTCCAAAGCATAAGGAAAACTTACACACATCCAATTCATTTCATTTCCTTTTCTCTTTATTCAAGAGAAAGAAAATCTCTTTCTGAAAAAAACCCTACGGGCATCTCACATCATCAACCAATCATTATCAGCTGATGTCCTGGCATTGGAAATTCATTATCAAGGGCAAATTCATCCCCCAATACCCCGACACAAAGAAAAAAAAAAAAAGAAGGAGTTCACCCCCAACTGAAAAAAAAAAAAAGAGTTTCACTCTCCACTGAGCGTTAGAACACCCCCCCCCCCCCCCCCCCCCCCCCCCCCCCCCGAACAGTGTTTGAGTACCCTCGAGGCAGATCACTACCCGCCTTCCCCTTGCAATACCCTCTGGGTCGGTAAGGAGAAATTAGGCTGAGCGCATAAGAACGAGTGGCGCTCTTTGTCCAAGCAAAGAATGGAATTCAAGCACAGTTTCGCATGTATGAAAACTATTCATACACACGCGTACACTAAACAAAGACGAACGCATCTCTTCTAAACATGCGCCAATAAAGAAAAACACGTCACTTTCTGCTACTATGGGGAAA
>NC_061110.1:83030447-83032947 GCF_015104395.2 Macrobrachium nipponense | reverse complement strand
AATAGAAACGCCAATGTTTATAATAAATGTTTAAAACTAACCAACGTGCGATCGAAAATGTGGAATTACGAAGGCATTGTAGAAATTAAAAAATGACGAAACGGGGTACATGTATACGATCTAGCGCGCATTGTTATATGACGGATGGTGGCCCCCCCGAACTTTTATTAAATAGACCATTTATATATCTCATTTGTAATGAAGATACGAATACAGTTACATTTATCGGTACATTTACAGGTAAAACTATTTGAATAAATAAAAAATATGAATTCAAAAAATACTATTCCTCTTCCTTCTACTTCTAATGATGATGATGAAAATGGTTTTTTATCTATTCGACATTTACCAGAGATTTCAACGACGACGACGATAACGTCTCCGATAAATATAAGTAATTTATTTACTTTTAATGATAATATTCCAGAGAAAACACTACCGGAAATAGAATTGGATCGAATTCAAATAGTAATAATAATAATGAATTTTCTTTCCCCCCGGGTTATATGGAGTGAAATTGTCACAACGATAGAAAATTTATTAAGTTCGCTACCCGAATTTCCTTCGCCACCATTTGCCAATATATCGTCGAATCAAAAAATTAAGCGAGTTGATGATGAAGTGCAAGCCATTTTAAAAAGACATGGAATAAAAACGTCTAATGATAATAATGATAATGATGGAATGAAAATGTCTAATAATAATAATTTTTATTATAAAAATGATGACGGATTGAAAAAAGTTAATAATAATAATAATAATAACGATGATGGTGAAGATAATTTATTATTACGCGAACTTCAACAATTAATACGTAAATATAATCGTCATTCATAATTTTTTTATAAAAAAAAATATACGTATATATATATATATATATATATATATATATTATATATATATATATATTATATATATATATATATAGATATGTATGTAAGGATAGTTTTTTTTAAATAAAATGATCAAAAAATGGAAAAAATTTATAATACAAATCATCGAGAGATTGTTTTACTTCCTAATACTGTACAGGAATATCCGTATATCGTAAAGAAAATTTCTTTACGTAAAAATGATAAAAAAAATGTATATTTTAATATAGATAAAACATTAGCTAAACAATCTATTAGATTAAAAAATGTAGCGAATAAATTAATTTTAATGAATACATCCCAAAACAAGACTGTTGTAATAAAACCGGGCGCTCTTTTAGCTAATGCGAGGTTATGTCAAACTACTTGTCCCGATTTAGTATTAAAAGAAGAGAGTAGTAGTAGTGGTGGTGGTTGGTGAGAATAATAATAATAATGACGACGATAAAAGGGGAAATAATACAAGAGGAAAGGGAGGATTTGGTTCTACCGGTATATAAAAAATGGATTTTATAAAATATTGTATAATTTGCCAAAACTTTTTTTATTATTATTACAACTTTAATAATAATAATGATAATTGTCCATATTGTTTTTCTTCATTTTATAAACGCATTTATGTCAATGTTTCAAAGAATAATAATAATAATAATAATTTTACTCCTCCTAAATATTATTTAATTGCATCGATGATAGAAAAAGAGGCGAGTTCTAATAGTGGAAAATTCATTCTGCGTAGTGAAGATTTTCGTAATAAAAATAATGTAACTAAAAAATCTCATATTTACGTGAATATATGATGCTGATGGTGATGATGATTATAAACTAGTTATACTTTTATAATTATATAAGAATGCGTTAAAATCGCACTTGGAATAAAAGTTAAAATTGTTTTTATAATCGGATTCAGCCATTTGTTTCAGAAACGAAATGACATTTTGATTAATTTTATCATTAGCCTCGTCTCTAATATTTATATTTTTCATATCTAATACCTTATAGAATAAATATAAAAGGGATGAAATAAACATGTATCCATGGTTATCATCATTAATAAATTCAAAATAAAATTTTATACCATTTTTATTATATCGACCTATAATATTCATATCATTCAAATTAATTTTTTTTACAAAGTAAATGCTATCTATACCTGTTTTTGCCATCTCTATTTCTTTTATTTTTTCTAAATTTAAGTTTTCCATTTCATTTGGAATTAGAAATCTTTTACACTTGTATTGTTTCGATACAATATACTTAAGAGTATAATCTATATCAAACTGGTTCGGATAAATTATATACTTTAACTTTCATCATCATCATTATGATTATTTTTTAAATTTAAAAAAAGATATATAGTAGTAGTAGTAGTAATCATCCTTTTTAAAAACTCTTATTACTCATATATATTATAATCATCATCATAATGCATAAAGACAATGTAATGATTATTCCACTTCATCTCGTCAACCCTTTTATAAAAATTTATCCACCAACCATTCTCCCTTTTAATATACTGAGAGATTCAGTCTTTTCAGATCATTGGAATCACTATTATGATAAAAATGAATATTATTATTATTATTATTTTTATAAAAATGCTTCACAAAAGCAAAAAAAGGATTTTG
>NC_061110.1:82990661-83029947 GCF_015104395.2 Macrobrachium nipponense | reverse complement strand
TTTTCACACAACTCACTTCTTTTAGGTAATTAAAACTTTAATAAGGGGAACAATGCAACTGTACTAACATTCACGTCATTACGGTAAAAATATTCTCTCTTAATGAGACATTAACTACAGAGATTTTCATGGTGATAGAACATGCAACAATATTTTATCTCTTTATAAATAACTTCATCAACGGCCGTATAACGGGAAACTAAAAAAATGGTAGGCGTTTTTCATGCAACATGGAATTCTTGATAAAATCCAAATATCTAATCATTCATTAAACTCTAGTGTTCATTTTCCATTTTCACAAAATTTCGCTTTATTATTTGCATTGTGGTGTGAAGACAATAAAATGCAAGTACTTGTCTTAGACCTTAAAATAAGGCTAAGTATAAGAACGTAAGCTATAGTCAACTACGTATTGTAAGGGTAAATTAGATATTAGAAGTATCATACTTCCCACAATTAATTGGTTTATGGTTTATTAACTTAAAGAACCGCTAAGAATTTTGAACTCTAAAACAAAAACAAGAAAAAATCCCACTAAACTATAACAAAGGAATTCTTTCCTGGATTATTTTCTACACGATTTCCTTAACATCACCTCATCGTGGTTACATTTACTAGTTCCTTTATTTCAAACCTCATACTTTACAATATTATTTTTCCTGGAACATTCCCACTACGTGAAGTTATACCTGTGGATTTAAGACATCCTGTAACAATGAACAATAGACCGAAGCCAGAAATAATTTCGAAAAATACTCCTCAATTCTCAATGGCAAATGATAAGTTTCATCAAATTAAGAGAAAAAATTACCTTTAAATTTGTCCTGCGACTAAAGAAAATACATCAGATTCAGAATTATTAGGTGAAAATATCTCAAGCCAAAGAAATATAAACTTTTGACCTATAATATGACGTTGCCTGAATTCAGTCGATGTCAAAGCCAACAAGACCTAAAACTATATAGACGACGTAATGGCTAATTCCCAACACCGGAGGCCTCTAACAATTAGGAATTATGAGATGTCAGATAAATACTTTTACATTGTGCCCATTAAGATGACTAGACTCCCTGAAAAATATGTCAATGGCCAACCAGGAAGGTATCTACCGACCAATTTTCATCAAAGTAAATAAAAAATTATTACGCTTTATGGTCAATTATTAAACTACACCCCAAACCACCGTCTTCTTTGTATATAGCATTATATAATTCCAATAAAATTGTAAATGCATGCAAGGCACTTGATGAACACTAAATGATCAATAAAGATATTGTATTACACTATTATCACATTTACAGTGTTTATTTTCAAACTGGATTAATATATTATCATATATATTATCATCATTACGGTAATGGGATGATGTCGAATGTAATAATTATATGCATCACAAAAATGACCATCATAATATTGCACTAAAACAAAATAAAACCAAATAAGGAGAATTTTATACTGAAATTGCAAGACACTATTTCAAACTAGAAAAACGGTGGAGCGTAATGATAAAATCCTGGCTTCCTAATAAACTACCAGCTATTACATAAAGCTTCCGCTGCAATTAACACAACAGCAGAGGGAAGGAAGTAAAAAAGGATAAATTAACTCACAAAGATTTAATGCACGAAAAATGCCTTCATAATTGCCACGTATTTGCATCATACAAATACAATCCATAAAAATGCCTCATTAATCAGGGTGTGCTAACCTTTCAGGGGTGAAATGAAAATAAACTAATGAACAAAAAGTACAAGATTTATGGGCTGCCATATTAAAATGCAAAACGAAAAATTCACCACTCGGTGCGGTAGCATTATTGTTTTGGTTTTTGTTTTTTGTTTTTTTCTTTAAAGAAGGACTTTTCGAATCCACAAGCCGATGGACCGATTACCCTATGGCCTTTATTAAGGCCATTACAGAAAAAAATAAAGAAACAACCTTAGAAAAAAGTGGGAGTTAGCAAATATCGAATAATTAGATAGACCATCTTTTAAAAGAGCGAAATAATACAAGATTTTGAGCACATGGAAGAGGGAAAAAATTCCTACTGGTAGTGGAATGGAAGAGCCATTCAATGAAAAGTATAACTGGAATATTACTAACTTTATCAGAATACAAGACGGATGCAATGGGATGCAATGAGTTTCGGGACTGCCTGACAGGAAGATATGCTACCCTGAATCTCTTAAAACTTTTCAAAAACAAATTCTAATAGTTGATCATCTATTTTCAGGTCGTTACCTAAATACCTTCTTTCATATCTTGGATGATAAAAATACCCTTCTGTTGTTAACATATTCGAGGAAAGAAAATGGACTCTAGTAACAATAGAAATAAAAGGACACAATATCAGGCTATGGGACTTCTATTGTTTTTGTCTAGTTGTCTGAGAGAGAGAGAGAGAGAGAGAGAGAGAGAGAGCAGTTCAGGTTATAAGATGGTTCAGCGGGTATCATAGTTAAAATACATCTATATTTTGACAGGAATTATTAGCAAATGCCTTTTGAGACTAGAGAATCCTCTGTTTTTCTCCTTCATGTTATGTGTTAACCTTAACCTCGTCACAGATATTTGCATCTCATTAAATAGATTTTAAAAAGCTATTCTTGAGCGACTAGGGTCAATAAGCTTTTTCGATTATTTATGTGTTTTTGAGTTTCGAATTTTTATACTGCACTCTTTCCTATACATACTGCAGCAATAGGTGGTATAGTGAGAAAAACTCAGACCTCGTTAGTTGATCTTGTATCACGCTCCCACTCCAGAAATCATTATGAACAAGTAATACTGTACATAATGATCATGAAAAAGGGGCAATACTTAGTTACCTTCGTCGCAAAGATTTCCTTCCAGCAAATTAGAAGCTACATATCAGTTAATGCTACAGACAACTAGATATATTTGGAAGACCTCCTGCACCCACAGAGATGATGGTGATTTCTATAAGTCAAAAGCCTCATTTGACTTTTTATAAAATATTATTTTCTCGTCTGAAACAACAGGGTTATGTGATGTTCAGTTTCTAGGTACAACCCTTAAAACGTGTCTATTCATAACAGTAACATTATGATTCAGACCATATTTACTATATATGAATAAACCACTTCTGATACCACCTATAGTGCCCGCGCCTCTGGAATCAGTACGTGCTACTCGCTTAATTAGCAGATCGTATGCTTTCTAATTCTGTGGATCATGCAGCCCAGTACGGGAAGACTTTTATCCTGCAAAGTTGGAGAACAATTTACTCATGGCACTGTAATGAGTACAGATGCTCATTAAGTTTAATGGAAACTTTAATGCTACCTTCATATGCATTATTCTTTTTCCTTTTGACTACAGTTACTGATGTGGGTTCATAGTAAGTTTGATGATTTATTACCTTTCATTAATTTAATCTAATCTTTCTATTACTCTTTTTCTCTGTTGTTGTTGTCGTTCGCCTTTTGTCACCACATAGGTGTTCCATTCTTATAACTATAGCCTACCAAGCAAATCAATAATTTTATCAACCCGTTCTATATAATCTTACGATCATTCTAATCTGTAACATAAAATAATTATAATGAGTACAAACAAAATTCTCTCACAAGTGCGATATTAAAAAAAATTAAGCGCAACCTTCACTGAGAAAACTAATTGGCGACTTGTCTCTAAATATACGTATAAAAACAGTCTTAGAACTCATTTTAATGTGCTTTCTCGTACTGATAATAATTATTCAGTAAAAACAAAAGAAAAAAGAAAAAACTCCTTTTAGCTGTCGAGAAATAAACAAAGTGGTGCTGGAAGTTATGAAAATAATTACTAAGCAATTTGTTGACAAGAAAATTATATTTTTTTAAAAGCTTTTATTTAGCTTGCCTTTGTGTACGTATGTTTGTTTGTCTTGGTCAAATCTTGTAACTCAATTTTCGACCTGATCCTTTCGTCGAATGGCCTTGAAACTTTGCATGGTTTCTCAATCCCGGGGGCAATGCAACCTTACATGATCAGGAGGTCAGCCTAGAACAATATACGTAATCACTATTAGAGCAGATCATAATAAAACTATGTTGTTTTCTACTCTTAGAAACAGATATAGATCCCGACTAAGGTCAGCCATACCATTCATTCTTTCCCTCTTTTTTATTTCCCTTTCACTTCCATTCTGTAGAAAGTTTATAATTAATGAACAACCACACTGAGAGATGATAACATATGCGCCATTATTGTATAAATGTAACATTCACGCTGCAGTACACGACGCAATGTCTTTTGGAATTCTTAAGCATTTTCTGTTCAAATGAAACTACTCCTTCATTAAAAATAAACAAACAAATAAATTACCAGACTTGACTTACACATCGTAGACAAAGTAAACAAATATTTTAATAGAAATAATGTCCACAATTGTTCTTTACAAATGGAGGAGCAAAATTCACAATTTGTAGGAGAAATGGGGTCTCTGAGGAAGTCGTTAGAGGAGCCCTCGGTAAATGTGGTGCGGAAGGTAAGGACAATGAGTAGAGATTAGAAAGGATTTCAACTGAAATAACTTCAGGGCAAATTTTCTTGGACATCTTTCACTTGGAAGGGAAGAGGATTATCTTAAAATGACATGAAAAACTTTATATAATGATTCCGGAAATACACGCTTTGAAATGGGAATAAATACCATAAGACCTTTAATCAGATTATTTTTAAATCCAAAAGAAAGCAACCATACTTTGAACTGCATGATTACTGGCTGTCCATTCCTTCAATACTCTTTATGGGTTCCTTAATATTAACACTGAAGCCATTTCATACATAAATATACCTATAATGTAGTCACTTAACTTCAGGAAAATTACCATCTACTGGTGATGAACCGATAGATTTTAATAGTAAAGTCCAATTTTTTTTTGACAGAGGGTAAGACGCCACACTTGTTCTAATCTGTTCTGGCTCTGCTTAGAGGCAATCCTCCACCAGGTCTTACATATAAACTTCTTAATTTGAGCACCTCATCTTCATCAAGGTTTTACATACTGGGCAGTTATAGGGTTATTGTAGAATTTTCATATTCTTCCACATTTTTATTTTTTTGCATCATCTTGAAACATGACTACTGTCTTTGAAATGAGATGGTATAACATCCAGATGATGTGACTTGTCTTAAACGTTTTCCTCTCCTCTAATATGAGATGATGTGGTAGCTAACCTCAATACATGACTAGTATGGGTCAGTATTTGGCGTGATCAGTAAAGGTTCAGGTAACTCCAGGCTTAACTCATGGAAAAATAAATTGTTACCACTTACTTAATAATTACTTACGCAAATGTAAGACTTGATCATTATGAAAATTTGACAACGATTAAAATTTTCCTCGATATTTAACTATTTCCTCTCACATTAACTGAAATCACAGCGCTCCTAAAGTTATCTATACTTATAAAGATGATGACAGAAGCAACATTTGTTTGATATTTTCTTTTGATAAGGATGCTCTATTATACTATTTGCATACCTACAGACCCCAGAAGTCTGGTATTTTTCGTTTCCCTAACGGAGAGAGAGAGAGAGAGAGAGAGAGAGAGAGAGAGAGAGAGAGAGAGAGGAGAGAGAGACTGACTTCTCTGTACAACATACAATGTTATCTAAACATTAGCTACAAAATATGCTCACTATAAGTTGTTAAAATGACATCACACTATTTTATCAAGAAATAGATAAACTAAATAATCAGGGTTATTTAAAGAAGACGTACGAGAGAATTTAGATAAATGTGGGTGAGGTAGAACAACATTCAACGATGGAAAGGGCTCTATTGATATAACCTGGGGAGATATTTCCTTGACATCTTCAATTTAGAAGGGCAAGCCACTATCTGGAGATGACATAAGAAGAAAAATCCTTCATATGAGGATTCTGTAAATATACGATTTAATACAGGAAATAACTACCATAGAAGATTAAGAATAATTTTTTTGAATCTCAGAATGGGCAATCTTGCTCTCAGAGATATAAAAAACCATGTGTTTGTTCTCGCAGACAATGTTTGAGTAGGACATATCTTACATTGCTAATAACAGTATTAATTCAACCACTTTCTCTCTCTCTCTCTCTCACTCTCTCTCTCTCTCTCTCTCTCTCTCTCTCACTCTCTCTCTCTATCTATCTATATATATATATATATTTATATATATATATATATATATTATATAAGTCATATCACTTTTCCGTGATTCATATACATATATCGAGTTACAATGTCCTTTAATATCTATTCGCTCTACCTCGGAATTAATATATTTCATATAGGCTTTAACCGAAGGGGAATTTTTTCTCGATAATAGACTTGCCTGGATATATATATATATATATTATATATATATATATATATACATATATATATATATATATCATTCGAGCTACAAATGTCCTTTAATATCTAATTCGCTCTACCGACTCGGTAGCGTCACTGTCCGTTCCTGATTTCGTTTCCCGTTCACTTGACGGTGGTTCGATCCCATGGGGGGACGAAATTATTATCAACTAAAAATTCCCCTTCGGTACATATATGAAAATATATCAATTCCGAGGTAGAGCGAATTAGATATTGAAGGACATTTGTAGCTCGAATAATTTATAGAATATAATATATATAATATATATAATATATATATATATATATATATATATATATAATATATATCAATAAAGCCATGATCAACGCGAGAATGACAATATGCATGACGACGTTGGATTCAATTAGAAGTTTTTCAAGAACTCTTAATTCGCACTTAACATTCACATACGTGAAAATGAGTGGTGTAAGATCAAGAATTTCCACGCACAAAAACACGTCAACTTAGACTGTTAACTTGGATTATACTAAACTACGAGTATACTGTTTCATCAACTCTCACATCCCCTTTGTGCTTGTGCGTGAAAATTCTGAACATTTTCATTGCCATTAAATTTTGATGAGAGTGCTTTATAATACGGCAAAACATACATACGTAAAATGAAAACCGAAGTGAGGAGAGAGAGAGAGAGAGAGAGCAAACCTCAAAGGGCAGCAATAAAAACAAAGGGTCCGAAATAAGTTGGACACCACAACGATAAATCACCGGCCTTGGCAAAACTTTCGCCACAAATAAAAAAAAAAAAAAAAAAAAGTCAGAGCTTAATAATTCCGCGAAAAGAAAAGTTGGCTCTTATGAGGAATTAAATGTATCTGAAGGAAGTGAGAAAACTGGATAAAAATCCAGGGGTTAAAGACCAGGGAGACGGACTCACCTTTATCGGCAATTTATATTCGCTCCTTTTTCTCTACAACGACGGATGTGCCAAAAAGAAAATACTTTCATCTCCTAGGTGCGGGACGTCGAGAGAAACTTGAAGATTGACGAAGACACACGATGCTGTCTGTGCAGCATAAGACGTTCAAAGACGCATCATCATTTTATTCTTTGTTTCCTTCTTTGTATGTATGTAGGTATGTATGACTTAAACTGATTCGTTGTCAACCCTACTCCTCATTCCATCCCTATTTGTATTTCCTTTTCACTTTCATCCATATTGTAAAACTTTCCTGCTGCACTACACTATGTTTCTTGGCTTCTCAAGCATTTTATGCTCAACTGAACCTACTACTGAAAGAAATGACCAGGTTTTACTTAAATAAGTAAACAAAAGTAGGCAAAAATGTAAATAAGAGTCTAAAAAATGTACCGTTTTTTCTCTTTATAGTTGAAACTATATTCATAATTAGGAGTTTTCTGAGGTATTTGCTGGAAGAAATCTTGGTAACTGATGATACGGAAAGGACAATATTTAAGGATAAGTATTAGCCCAAACTTCATTCAAATATCTTTAGGAGATACTGCCTTCGACATCTTTCACTTAGAAGGGAAGATGATTAACTCTGAATGACGTATAAAGAACCGTTATATGTTGACAAGGGAAACTCACATTTTAAAGTGGGATATAAATATCTAGCTTAATCCGATTTAAAACAAACAAGAATAAAAGACCAGACGGTGGAAAACAAGAAAAAAAAACAGACGAATGCTTCTTCCACAAAAGCTTTTTGTCCTGGCAAATTCCATAGCAATAGTTAAGAGACTGCAGCCTGGCTTCGCTAATTCCAATAACATGTGCAAATGAAAAGAGTGATACAGTGTCACACAACAACATTAATCTTCAAGAACACGCCCAGAGAGAGAGAGAGAGAGAGAGAGAGAGAGAGAGAGAGAGTAAACAAATCGACTTCTCTCTATAGTATACAACCTATGGACGAACTAACAACACAATTCCAGACGAAAATACATTCCTAATTATAAGACGTCGGAAGTAACTTCGTTAAATGTGGATGAGGTAAGAACAGTAATGAAGGATGGAAAGGGGTTCTATTGCTATAACCTCAGGAGATATTTCCGGGACATTTGTAATTTAGAAGGGAAAGGTACTATCTTGAGATTACGTAAGAAGAAAAATTATTCATAAATGTGGATTCGGTAAATAAATATA
The DNA here is from genome assembly GCF_015104395.2 of Macrobrachium nipponense. Classification (NCBI taxonomy): domain Eukaryota; kingdom Metazoa; phylum Arthropoda; class Malacostraca; order Decapoda; family Palaemonidae; genus Macrobrachium; species Macrobrachium nipponense. Next base: position 83,021,447 of record NC_061110.1, on the reverse strand, counting down.
CAATTTGATATGGGAAATAACTACCATATGAGCTTAAGAAGATTTTTATTGAAACACTAGGAAATCGTGCTCTTGGAAAACCTGGTGTTTGTTCTAGCACAAAAGTGTTTTAGTACAACATATTTCACATTAATATTAATTGTAACAATTCATCCAATCTCTCTCTCTCTCTCTCTCTCTCTCTCTCTCTCTCTCTCTCTAAATATATATACATATATCTATATATATATATATATATATATATATATATATATATATATATTATATAGGTGTGTGTGTGTATATATAGATAACATACATATACATATCATATATATACATATATATGTATATATATATATATACACACACACATATATATATATATATATCTATATACTATTATATTATATATATATATATATATATATATATACGTATACTATATATATATATATAAATTAAATCATAACGATAAACGAGATTATCGTATGCACCTCGCGAAGCAAAAATTTGAGATTATTAAAGTATTCTCTGTGCATTTCGCGTGCACGTAATGAGAATGAGACATCTGAATACTTCACTTAAACGTAAATAGCAAAATTACCAAAGACAGAGAAACAAGGCGCCAGAGAAGATAGTTTTGTGTGGGAAGTTTCTGTATTAATTTTGCGAGCTGAAATTGGAGAATTTAACTCATAATAGGTACAGGAACACTAAAACAACAAAACGAAAAGCGTACCAGTGATGATAAAATATCACAGTGAACAGCTTGAGAGAGAGAGAGAGAGAGAGAGAGAGAGAGAGAGAGAGAGAGAGCAAACTTCAAGCAAAAAAAAAAAAAAAAAAAAAAAAAAAACAGCCGAAATAAGTATGACACTACAGTGTTAAACCAAAACTTTGGAAAACTTCCCCTCCCGCCCCTACCCCTAAAAAAAGGGGGCCAGAGCTTAATAATTCCTCGGCAAGAAAAGTTGGCTCTTATGAGGAATTAAATGCATCTGAAGTTCGAAAACCGATGAAAATCCAGGCGTCAAAGACCAAGACGGACTCTCTTTTATCGGCCATTTCTATTCGGTCTTTTTTTTTAGTTTTCTGTAAAAGAAAACTACTGAGATGGCTTTGTCTGTCCGCCGGCACTTTTTCTGTCCGCCCACAGATCTTAAAACTACTGAGGCTAGAGGGCTGCAAATTGGTATGTTGATTGTGTCCACCCTCCAATCATCAAACATACCAAATTGCAGCCCTCTAACCTCGGTAGTTTCTATTTTATCTAAGGTTAAAGTTAGTCATAATTGTGCTTCTGACAACGATATAGGATAGGCTACCAGCGGGTCGTGTTGAAACTTTTATGGGCCGTGACTCATACAGCATTATACTGAGACCACCGAGGGATAGATCTATGTTCGGTGCCCTTGATTATACCCTGCAGCGGCTATACAGAAAACTCGATTGCACATTTCTTACTTGTTTTCTATACAGAAGTAGCAATATTTAAGATAATAATTCAATCTTCTGGGTGCGGTACATCGTGAACTCAGACTTGAAGATGGACCGGTCATGTGTCTGCCAGTGCCGCGTAAGACATTCGATGACTTACTAATTTTCGTCTCTTTCAGTTGATATTGAAAATGAGATAGCAAAGCATGCTTATCTAATACGAGATAAAGTGGCAGCTAGCTTCAATACTGAACGAGTATGGAGAGTGTTTGGTATAATCATAAGAGGTTCGGGCAATATTAGTCGCAATTGAAGCAAATTTAAAATGGTATCGATTGACACATCGTTTATTTATTGATTTCATGGACATATGGAAGTATGGCATTTGATAAATATGAACATTTTGATAATGAATAAAATATTCTTTTTTTTTACAATCTGATTTTACATCAATAGAAAATACAGTATTGTATGTCGCTGGAAAATGATACTTGCATAGACGATGGCAGCAGAAGCATTATTATCTTCCTAATATTTTCTTTGATACTGATGCCATATTATTCAGTTTGCCAGCCAACATACCGCAAAGATCTAGTATTTTTCGTTTCTCTGGCATAGGGAAAAAAATCCCAGAGAGAGAGAGAGAGAGAGAGAGAGAGAGAGAGAGAGAGAGAGAGAGAGAGAGAGAGCAGTCCTTAAAGCGCTAAAATGAAAATAAAACCGTCAAAATAAGTCTGACACTGCGTCGATACATCACCAGACTTTGCAAAACTTTCGTCGAAGGACAGAGCTTAATAATTCCACGAAAAGAAAAGTTGACTCTTATTAGGAATTAAAAGCATACAAAGGAATCGGGTAAACTGGGTGAAAATCCAGGCGGTTAAGACCATGGAAACGGACTTTCCTTTATCGGCATTTAATATTCCCTCCCTCTTTTTCTTTAACGAGAGGTTTCGAGAAGATCACACTTTCATCGTCACGTAGGGCACGTCGTCAACACAGACTTTTAGAGGAATAAAGTTCAAGGTACTGTTTGTGTACTTGTAAGACGTTAAGAGAACAGCCATCAACCTTCTCTTCCTTTTATTTTTTTATGTATGTATGTATGTATGTATGTATGTATGTATGTATGTAGTATGTATGTATGTATGTATGTATGTATGTATGTATGTATGTATGTGTTTGTAATTTTGCGTGCGTACGATAAAAACTGTTTCACTGTTGATGTGTATGCTGGTAAAATGAGGAACATTAAAATTACTCGGAATTCAGTTCATGAGATATCACTATAAGTAACCCATAATAATAATAATAATAATAATAATAATAATAATAATAATAATAATAATAATAATAATAATAATAATAATAATAATAATAATAATAATAATAATAATAATAATAATAGGATTAGGATCTTCGCAAATTTAGAAAAACGAACATTTTTGTTCCTTGGGAGAAGCATTACTTCGGAAAAGTTAGGTCCTAGGGAGGACTTTTACAGTGGACCTTAATGACCGAAATACTGCTGAAAATAATTTCTGCTCCCTATTAATTAGGCACTTCCTTAAATAAGGTGCTCTCTTTAATAAGCAGTTCTAATTATTATTATTATTATTATTATTATTATTATTATTATTATTATTATTATTATTATTATTATTATTATTATGGAAGAATTTACAAAAAAGGTAATTTGAAAATTGCCACTCCTTTTCAATGGTATAATGCTGAAAATGCCTTATAGGTAATGCAAGAACACAAAAACAACAAAACGGAAAAGGCAGATATAAAATGATAACACATAACACTAACCAACTTTATACAACGAGAGAGAGAGAGAGAGAGAGAGAGTTCAAAACGCCCAAATAAAAACAAAGCAGTCAAAATAAGTCGGACACTGCTTCGATAAATCACCAAACTTTGCAAAACTTTCGCCGCAAAAAAAGGCCACAGCTTAATAATTCAGCGAAAAGAAAAGTTGGGGTTCTTATTAGGAATAAAATGCATCTGAAGAGACAACTGGGTAGAAATCCAGGCGTTAAAGACCAGGGAGACGGAAATTCCTTTATTTGCAGTTTGTACTTGGTCACTTTTTTTTTTCCATACCGATGGAGGTGACGAGAGATAATATACTAAATATTCTGGGTGCGTTACGTCATAGACACAAACTTGAAGAAGTCTGAAGATGCTATCGGTGCAGCATAAGACGTTCCTAGACATAACTTCAATCTTAGTTCTCTCTTTTTCTTTGCTTTGTATTTGTGCATGCAGATGATATGAGGAAATTGATTCCCATGTAACTTTCATGAAGAGACATGTCTGTAGTAAGAAATAATAAGGAATCCGCAGTGACGTATGAGCAAAAATACACACACCACAAATATATATGGCATGATATACATATATATATATATATATATATATATATATATATATATATAATATATATACGTATTTATGTATACTGAATCACGAAGATTTGGAACGTGATGAATGTATAAATAAAGGCAAATGCCACGAAGGAACAAGTGAAATTACGAAGTGGCAGCTAGTCAAGGACCATTGTAGTCGAAACCACTTCCTCGATTCACTTCTTCCTTCGTGGCATTTTATATATATATATATATATATATATATATATATATATATATATATATATATATATATATATATATATATATATATATATATATATATATATATATATATATATATTGCGAGGGCTTTCGAGGACCTACTAGATTCTATTCATCAATCTAATAAAAGAACAAAAATTAAATGGAATTGTTAGCCAAATAAAATAATTACTATAATAAATAATATAGATTTTATAAAACAGTTTGCCAAAATTGATATTATGACCTTCAGACACTAAAAATCAATAAATAAATAAATAAACTGTTTCTTAGGACTAGCTTTACTGAGGAAAACTTCTGCACTGCGGATGGTTTCTATAAAAGGTGTCCAGTTCAGGACCCAAATGCTGTTCAAAAAACCTCTTTTCTATTCTATTCTTCCTAGGAATCTGTTTACAGCACAATGCAGTTCTTATAAGCACTGTTATTACTATAATAATATACTATACTTTATTACTTCCAGTATTTTCGCTATCGTCACTCCTTTGTGTTTCTTTGGAAATTCATGATTTTAATTTGATAACCTAGAATGCTGAAACTGTCTCAAAACCCTAACGCACAAAAATACCAGAACGATAATGGTAGACATGAAATGATAAAATACTATCCTAATCAACTTTATAAATGAGAGAGAGAGAGAGAGAGAGAGAGAGAGAGAGAGAGAGAGAGAGAGAGAGAGAGATTCAAATCGTCAAACAATAAACAAAGCAATCAAAATAAATCAGACACCAAAACGATAGATCACCAGACTTTGGAAAACTTTCTAATAATAATAATAATTCCGCGAAAAGAAAAGTTGGCTCTTATGAGGAATTAAATGCATCTGAAGGAAGCGAGAAAACTGAGTGAAATTCAAGCGTTAGAAATCAGGAGACGGAATTTCATTCATCAGCAATATGTATTCGCTCTCTTTTTTTTTTTTTTCCTATAACGATGAAAGTGGTGAAAGGATAATACTGGAATCTAGTACGTGCTGTACATTATGAACAGAAATGGGAAGAAGGAAGAAGTCCCACGATGCTGTCCGTGGAGCATTCGACGTTCAAAGACGTATCATCATTCCTCTCTTAGTTTATTTCCATGTCTGTATGCATGTCTGTATGTATGTACGATAATGACTGACTCGTTGTCAAGATAATACCAAGTAAAGTGAGAAACATTATTTACATGGATTTCTGTTGGTGAGACGCTACTGCAAGCAAGTAATAACAATAACAGAAAACGTATAGCGGCCTTCTTTGCCTACACTGAGATTAGGACCTTTGCTAAATGTTCAAAAGAAAAAGAAAAAAAAAAGTATTTTACTCCTTAGAGGAAGCATTACTTGAGAAAAGTTAGGCACTCAGGAAGATTTTCATAATGGCCGTTTAGGACCCAAATGTTCTTGGAAATCACTTCTGCTTTCTGTTATATGCTAGTTAGGAAAGGTTGCCAACTTTTCGCAGTGTCTATCAATTATTATTAATATTATTATTAGATTTTAATGATAATGGAAGCTTCCCTTTTATCAACATTTCTAATAGCATGTCCTGTTAAGAAACAAACATTTAGCACACACAAATACGCACTCATACACACACACAAACACAAACATAATATCAAAATATCTATATATATATATATATATATATATATATATATATATATATATATATATTATATATATATATATACATAATATTTTTACGACATGTTGATACCATTATCGTCAAAATCATCCTACCTGATTAATGTTAATGTATTTCTTTTAATTCTCACCCCGTAAACATCCTAATTATCAAGCACTATCAATAGCATTATGATGATAATGTTATCATCACCGTTACCAATACGATTACCACCGGCTTCTAAATAAATAGTATATCCGAATCTCTCTACTGAAGACCCAAAGGTCAGATGCCAAGTAATACAGGAATAATAATAAACGAAAAAAGTAAAAGGAAAACTTTGTTTTTCAGTCATGGGAAAAACATTCCTTGTCAAAAGTGAAAGAGCTGATAAATCGTCAAAACAAACCCATGGTTAACGTAGACGGACGATACATGTTTATGTGCACAAGGAGAGGATCTTTTTAGTTTTATTTGGTATAGACAAGCCAGGAATTACTAGCAATATAGGTTGTTTAATGAAGCCTATATTCCTAGTTCATACCATAAAATGCCTGAATCATTCTCTTTAGTAAATTAATGTGCTAAGGTTGTAAATGGTAGCGCTGGCATCATCACCCATACATCCTTTCAAAATTCAATGCTGGCTTTGGAAACAACGTTATTAGGAGATTTTAATTACCATAACTCCCATCAAGTAACAAAGGTTGTTATAAAGAAAACCTTATCAATCATAAAAAATTTTTTTTATTGAAGATGGATCAATGTCATTGAAAAACATCTACTTAAATCATTATTCTCAACTGACCTGACCGCAAGTTCATCTCTTTTGAAGCAGAAAGAAGGAAATGCAAGATAATGTAAGTTGGGTCAAGGTGTCAACACACACGAGCACAACAGCTCCAGGGGTTGAAATTTGCAGCTTAGTATAGTACATAAGGTAAAACCAACAAACCGACAGTTAATTAGTGGGACAAGACCTCCACAGCAATGAGAACCATGACTAAAAATTTTTAATTTAGGTAATAAAAAAAACTAATGCACTTCCTAAGGTTAAATTTATGTAACATACCTTAGCTAAGCTAAGTATGTATAAAATTTGCCATGGAGGCTTATTACACTGACTATCATTAATATCAGTTTGGAAAAATATGCGCAAGAGCAAAATTTAAACAAAATCATTCACTCTCCACTCCAAACTCTGAGCGAGGTTGAAGGGAAATCAGAACACTTCAGTATTAAGATAAAAGAAATTTAGAATGAAAAAATTGTGCTTCCTACAAACACAAACTGCTAAGAACTTTGAAATATCAAGAAACCAAACAAGGATGCCTTTTAGACAAGTAGTGACACTTATCCCTTTCATAAATAGCTAACGATTTGGTATATGCAAAAATAGGACCACCCTTCATCCCATTATGACGCTTGCCAGCAAATTCCTGTACGTCTTTACCAAGAATTGTCAAGATTGAAATACTGTATTAATGTTGTTCTCACAGAAAATAGGATAACCACAAAACAATTAATATAATTTATTTTGCTGGTGCTATTAATTACAGCACGGAGATTGTATTACCATCAGGTAGTGGCTCTTCATTTGCTGTTGTCTTTGCGATACACTGCACAGGTTAAAAATAAATATCCACAGGCCAACATTTACGAAAATATATTAATACAGTAAGCAAATGGGCAGAAAAGAATGACCTCAAAGTAGAGGATATCCCAATATTGTAGGACAATGCGTTAACGCGAATGGCTTCATCTTTTTGCTAAAACAGTACCCAAGTTCACTAGCAGTACGTACAGGAGAAGAAATCCAAACTCTTTCCATGACAATATTATATCTTATAAATAAAAGGGGAGGGGAGGGGGTAAAATTTTAGGTATGACATTCGATAAAATGTTAATCTGGGCACTTCATAACTATTTGATATATGTGACCGTTCAAAAAAAATATATAAATAAATAAATAAAAATGTGTCTTGAAGTTGCATCAGGTTTTAGATGGGGACTGATGAAAAAAAACGCTTATTCAAAAAATTTGACTTTCTATACAGGTGCAAACGGGACGATGGCTTCTTAATATACGTACACCCAAAATTGCCACTTTATACTGATAGTATAAAACAACAAGGGTCTCCAAATACCATTTAGGCCTTTTAGAAAATCACAGATTGAAAGCATATATGGTGACTATGATCAATATTCTTTGAGCTTACAAGATAATGGGCTGTATTATATTGTAGGACGGCCTTGATGGCGCGCACAATACTGTGCTGGAACCCGGCACTACTCGTCCAATTAGCACTGTAACCATTCACTTAGGATGTACCATTTGGATGGCAGGCAAATTTCAAAATGTTAAATGACAATGAAGTAGGTAACAGGTCATCTGCGAGATGCAAAGGTTTTTATAAAATATAATATAATGAAAAGTATGTTCAGACATTTACTCACTGTATATCTTCTAGGGGAGAGTTAACTCTAAAGTTCCTCTATGCCTAACGAAACAGGCACTGTAAATGCCGGGATGTGTTCCAGCCACTGTCTTATAGCCTAAAGCTCATAATAAATCAACTAACTACAATCTAATATTTCACAAAGTATTATTCATTATCTTCATTTGCTGTAAACTGCGTTATTTTTTCTTCAAATGTTGAACCGTAAGTTTACACATGGTCACAAGGTATCCAGAAGCCCTTTTCTACTCTTAACATGGAACCACAGCCAGCGTCGTTTTGGGTGATATGGACTAATATGACATTCGATAGCGTTGAAAATACAAAGATATACCACTCCCGCCATTTCAAGAGGCTTATCAGATATCGGGAATTGGAGAGAGAGAGAGAGAGAGAGAGAGAGAGAGAGAGAGAGAGAGAGAGAGAGAGAGAGAGGTAGTAGTAGTATTACATCACAAACCACTGATGCTATGAGATTATGGTCTTTGTTTATCTTATTCACTTTTTACCTCTACGATCAAAGCAACTAATTTTTATCGTAACAAAGTTTCACATTGCAAGGGATCTTCCATACGTGAGTCAGACTTATTAAAGGGGATGACTTCATAACTCTCTTTAGTTCTCTAAAACATTTACTTTTCAATTAATTATTACTAGTGCGCCCACAGTGACATAAGTTTCGGTAACATAAGAGGGATAGGAAAGTCCCGACCCTTATGTAAGGTTTGTTTGTTTGTTTGTTTGTATGGTGTTTTTACGTTGCATGGAACCAGTGGTTATTCAGCAACGGGACCAACGGCTTTACGTGACTTCCCAACCACGTCGAGAGTGAACTTCTATCACCAGAAATACACATCTCTCACTCCTCAATGGAATGGCCGAGGATTGAACCCGCGACCACCGAGGTGAGAAGCAAACACCAAACCAACCACGCCACTGAGGCGCTCGGGCTACTGGTGCGAAAAGTTGTCCCGCCCTAAATAAAGACTTTTCGAAATTGAGAATTTAATACTCGGAAACTATCGTTGTTACCCATAGAAGTGAATCCTACGGGAAATATATAAGATATACATCAATTTTTATTATATGGTGATATTTATTTCATTGAATATATCGTAATGTTCCCAACGGCTACGGATGTTTTCATATTAATGAGGTTGTCTGTGCGGAAGGTCTCAAGTATTGTTTTTGGAAGATGCTGGTGGGTTTTGGTGTTTCCAGGAATTATCAGCGCATGCCGCATCCGGATGCTGGCTGTGGGCGTTGCCTCACCGGAGGCGGACGTTGCTTCATCACTACTTTTACACTCTATTTGTACACGTTGGCTTCCTTATTGCTTTGCTGTTTATTTAGTTCTTTTTTTTTACCTCTTTTTTTTTTATATAATGGCACACAATTTTATGGAAACTTGGCTTTCAGGTCGGACTTCCAAAACACGTTTATTGCTCTTCGCTTTCAAATACTTCTTTGTCTGTGTTATAGCGACGGCCTAGAGAAGAAGAAGAAGAAGAAGAAGAAGAGAGAGAGAGAGAGAGAGAGAGAGAGAGAGAGAGAGAGAGAGAGAGTTGTCGTCCAGCCCAGTACCACCCTCTCTACCCATGGCGCCCCCCTCCCCTCCCCTCTATTATTTTACAAAATAAAAGTATTTTAGTTAAGAACTGTCGACAGTACATTACGTCCCTATGGTCCGGACTTACCGCCTGAATCCGTTTTCTTATACTGCATTACTGACATTCTAAACAGTAAGGGGGGGACTAGCAATATTACCCACTTTACGACTGCTGGAAGCTTAGCATCTTCTTAACTTTTTGAACACCCCAAAAATGTATAAAGTTTTCGTCCTTACAGAGATGCATCAGTTGAGAACAGTTAGGTACTTGGGAGGATTTTCATAAAGGCCGCTTAAGACTTAAGTGAGAGTGTTATAATCCCATGGAAAAGTTTTCCATGTTTAACCCGTTCTTAAATAATAATAATAATAATAATACTAATAATAATAATAATAATAATAATAATAATAATAATAATAATAATAATAATAATACTTGGCGGTCGTCATCCAGCAACTGACCACCACAACGACAGTAACCAACAGCCTGAGATTGGAGCTACAGAAGCAAAACAAAGGAAGAAATGGATAAGAGAAGAAAATAAGGAAATATGGATATGCTACATCAGAAGCAACCCGACGGAGAGAGGATAGAAGAAGGTTGGTCAACATCTGGAATGAGAGGAATAACACCCCCCAAACAGAGTAGAGGCTGGGAGACCAAGTAAGGAACATAAAGAAAAAGAACTGGCTCTCCCCAACAGAAAGAGAAGAACCGGAAAGGGAAATGCCACACGACAACGAATTACACGAAGACGAACTGAGAGACGATGCCACAGAAGACGACAGGGATGATGAGATATCAAACAAAGATACACAAAGAAACACCGACGAAGTAACAGAGAGGACGGAATGGGTAGAAAAGATTAGACAATGGATGGAGCCAGATACAGAGAGAACAAAGATCCCCTCCATGAAAGCCTACAACACCAAGAAATTAAAGGAGAAAACGTGAGGTCAATGAAATAATGGGCATAATACACACCACCAGTATCACAGAAACAAATAAATTGGCATATGCAGGAGCAAGATTAGTGGCAGAACTGATGGGGATTCGAACACCAACACCACCAGCACAACCGACCCAACAGAAACCAAAACAGCAACCTCCTTGGAAAAGGCGCCTGGAAAAGCAAATCATGGTGATGAGATCTGAATTGAGTAAACTGTAAGAGATGGCAGAAAAAAGGCTAAGAAGCAAGAAAACAAGGGAGGAACTCAACGAGATATACAAAGTACAAGAGAGGGGACTAAACAACACAATAGAAGATGTAAAACAGAGGCTTATGGCCAAAGCACATAAGATCCAACAGTACATGAACAGGAATAAGGGATACCAACAGAACAAACTATTCGGAACCAACAAGAATAGACTATACAACCAAATAAGAGGGGAAGACAACCACCAAGAAATTCCTGAAGCCGAACCAAGTAAGAGACTCTGGGAAAACATGCAACATGGCTCCAGGGTGTCAAGGAAGAAGAAACAGGGAGAATAAAACAAAGATTCACAGAGATCACGACAGACACAGTCAGACACCAACTAAAGAAAATGCCAAACTGGTAAGCCCCAGGTCCCGATGAAGTCCATGGATACTGGCTCAAAAACTTCAATGCCCTGCACCCAAGAATAGCAGAACAACTCCAGCATTGTATCTCAAATCACCATGCACCCAAATGGATGACCACAGGAAGGACATCCTAAGTACAAAAAGACAAGAGTAAGGGAAATATAGCCAGTAAATACAGGCCTATCACCTGCCTACCAATAATGTGGAAGTTACTAACAGGTATCATCAGTGAAAGGCTATACGATTACCTAGAGGAGACAAACACCATCCCCCACCAACAGAAAGGCTGCAGAAGGAAGTGTAGGGGCACAAAAGATAAGCTCCTGATAGACAAAATGGTAATGAAGAACAGTAGGAGAAGGAAAACAAACCTAAGCATGGCATGGATAGACTATAAGAAAGACCTTAGACATGATACCACACACATGGCTAATAGAATGCCTGAAAATATATGGGGCAGAGGAAAACACCATCAGCTTCCTCAAAAATACAATGCGCAACTGGAATACAATACTTACAAGCTCTAGAATAAGACTAGCAGAGGTTAATATCAGGAGAGGGATCTTCCAGGGCGACTCACTGTCCCCACTACTCTTCGTAGTAACCATGATTCCCATGACAAAAGTACTACAGAAAATGGAAGCCGGGTACCAACTCAAGGAAAGAGGCAACAGAATCAACCAGATGGGAGCAACATCAAACACATAGATAAGACAGGATACAAATACCTGGGAATAATAGAAGGAGGGGATATAAAACACCAAGAGATGAAGAACCCGATCAGGAAAGAATATATGGCACAGGACTCAAGGTCGATACTCAAGTCAAAACTCAACGCCGGAAATATGATAAAAGCCATAAACACATGGGCAGTGCCAGTAATCAGATACAGCGCAGGAATAGTGGAATGGACGAAGGCAGAACTCCGCAGCATAGATCAGAAAACCAGGAAACATATGACAATACACAAAGCACTACACCCAAGAGCAAATACGGACAGACTATACATAACACGAAAGGAAGGAGGGAGAGGACTACTAAGTATAGAGGACTGCGTCAACATCGAAACAGAGCACTGGGGCAATATCTGAAAACCAGTGTAGACGAGTGGCTAAAGACTGCATGGGAAGAAGGACTAATAAAAGTAGACGAAGACCCAGAAAAATACAGAGACAGGAGAATGACAGACAGAACAGAGGACTGGCACAACAAACCAATGCACGGACAATACATGAGACAGACTAAAGAACTAGCCAGCGATGACACGTGGTAATGACTACAGAGGGGAGAGCTTAAGAAGGAAACTGAAGGAATGATGACAGCAGCACAAGATCAGGCCCTAAAAACCAGATATGTTCAAAGTACGATAGACGGAAATAACATCTCCCCCATATGTAGGAAGTGCAATACGAAAAATGAAACCATAAACCACATAGCAAGCGAATGCCCGGCACTTGCACAGAACCAGTACAAAAAGAGGCATGATTCAGTGGCAAAAGCCCTCCACTGGAACCTGTGCAAGAAACATCAGCTACCTTGCAGTAATAAGTGGTACGAGCACCAACCTGAGGGAGTGATAGAAAACGATCAGGCAAAGATCCTCTGGGACTATGGTATCAGAACGGATAGGGTGATACGTGCAAATAGACCAGACGTGACGTTGATTGACAAAGTCAAGAAGAAAGTATCACTCATTGATGTCGCAATACCATGGGACACCAGAGTTGAAGAGAAAGAGAGGGAAAATATGGATAAGTATCAAGATCTGAAAATAGAAATAAGAAGGATATGGGATATGCCAGTGGAAATCGTACCCATAATCATAGGAGCACTAGGCACGATCCCAAGATCCCTGAAAAGGAATCTAGAAAAACTAGACGCTGAAGTAGCTCCAGGACTCATGCAGAAGGGTGTGATCCTAGAAACGGCGCACATAGTAAGAAAAGTGATAGACTCCTAAGGAGGCAGGATGCAACCCGGAACCCCACACTATAAATACCACCCAGTCGAATTGGACTGTGATAGAGCAAAAAAAAAAAAATAATAATAATGATAATAATTCTATGGGTTATTATCACAAGAACATACTACTGCAATGGCATTGTTCCTGTCATGAAAACGTACAGCTTCTCTAAGTTCGCTGATAATTTATTCACAACTGCTATAGGTTTCTTCCGTATCAGACAAATTAAAGTTTTTACATTTTGCTTTGTATAACAAAAAGGGGTTAGAATCACAATCAGCATTTATCATGTTAGCATCACATAACTTATGTCTAATGGTGTTACTAAAAATGACATGAATAGATAAGTAGAGAAGCATCAATCACGTCTAATTAATACAGATTTTATCGTTAACAAAGCGGTTAACAATTAGCATTCCATTCTGTTCCTTGGTTTTGATTTTATATCGTATACATGCTCCATTCCGCATTTGAATGAGGTAATTGCAATGACGACAGGGCATATTGTTAAAGTGCCATTAAGGAGTTATCACCCGATGCAACTTTATTTTGCCACACCTCATTCCAGGTTTCATTACCCTATCACTATCCCAGGCATTCAAGTGAACTTTGTTGTGCAGTACTTTATCCCTATGGCTGATATTTTGTCTTCTGATACTCCCATGAATTCCCGCAGTTTAGCAACTGACTCCTTATTTAGACAAACAACTTTATTAACAGATAATGATGAAATATAATGGAAAATGTTTAAATTGTCTGGAAGCCGTTGGTTTAATTGATTACGTAAGCACTACAGAAAATTTCTTGATCTCTCTTAAAGCAATTTTCTTCTTAAAATATTTTTCTATATGTTCTCAGTTCTTTAATTTTCCATTCAAATCTGCGTCCCATATAAAGGCAAGAATCCAAGTGCTCTTTGACATTCGAAGTAACGGGGTCACATCTTGTTGGTTGTTTCTGATTAAAAAATATGCTTATTGACACTAACCTTTTTTCCAAGATTAGATACAATGATAACAGAAATGCGATGATTTTTTTCACCTTTGTACATAACAGATAATATTTCTGTAGCACCTTTCTTTCACTTCCATTTTATCAAAGCGAGTTTTAATCTGTGCATTCAATGGAAAGCTATCTGGTCTTGCAATGTTACTGGTATTTTAAGAGTAGGACATTTTATAGGACATCTGCCTTCAAAATGAAACCAAAAACCATTTGTATGTCTCTGGGATAAGAAATTCAAGACTAAGCGGGAAGCATTTTGAAGCTGCATATCATAATGCTAGTTGCATACGCACCTGATAATGACCAATGAAGAGATGTTATACACAGAGTAATTACAGTTGGTCCGTATTCATCCCCCCTCATTAAACCTTAGGCTAGATCAAAGAAAGTGGATTATATGTGTTGAAGCGTTTCCTATCACAAAGGAACTCCTGATTCGACTGGACAGAAGGCCATGATGGCATCGTGTCAATACTTTCAGAAGTTTCTTGGGTTTTTTTTCAGGATAAACTATAACTTCTATCTTCTTCTGGATATTATAAACGGAAATGGATTAGTTTCTTTTCTTATTCGTTAATGGAGTAGTTGTCTCAAGATGTTTACGTCGGTGACCAATCATAAACATCTTGAGAAAAGGAGCACCACGCCATTAACGAAAACGAAAATAAATATAACAGCAACTAACCCATTCCTGTTTAGAATATCCAGAAAAAAGATAGAAATTATGATTCATCAATAAAAGACCCAAGAAACTTCTGAAAGTATTGACACGAAGACATCATCACCTTCTGTCCGGTGGAGTTGTGATTGGAAACGCTTCAACACATAAAAATCCACTTGCTTTGATCTACAGGGTGGGCCAAAAGTAGCCTCACAGTTACTTCATGAACTGTTTCTCATTCAAAGTACTCTTCAATAGAAAATTAATACTGTGCCATTAATACATGCTACTTATTTTTATCCTTTTC
The DNA here is from genome assembly GCF_015104395.2 of Macrobrachium nipponense. NCBI lineage: Eukaryota > Metazoa > Arthropoda > Malacostraca > Decapoda > Palaemonidae > Macrobrachium > Macrobrachium nipponense. Next base: position 83,006,207 of record NC_061110.1, on the reverse strand, counting down.
ATGTCACTCATTCTTAAATATGCCACTTATTCATGTCTGAAAAATTTTATGCGTTTAATAAATTATTTTTTATTCTGTTTTAACTGTGAGGCTACTTTTGGCCCACCCTGTATATATAGGCAAGGTTTAATGAGGAGAGATGAATACAGACCAACTGTAATTGCTCTGCGTATAACATTCGGGTGATTGAATTAATTGAATAAAAAAGCGAAACTTAAGATGGTGGTCATAAGCTGCGTATGCTTTATTTTCCCTCATTTTACTTTAATGTTATTTAAGACACAGCGATCAAGCTTACGCTAGCTTGCCGCCAGGGTTGCCATTTTAGCTGTCTTCCGCTAGACCTAGCGATTTTTGACCTTGGACTTGTCTAACAGCCACGTGAGTAGTGTTTAGCGGCAAGTGGGATATCTGGCTATATCTATTACTTTTTTATGGTTTTTTAGCTGTTTTCGAAGAAATAAACTTTTGTTGTACTATAAAGTCGTGGGAATTGTGTTCAGGATATATTTTCGAAAGTTGCTAAATATTATTTCTTTTGATTTGCCCACTGGCGTTTTATAAGTCGGCATTTCAGTACTGATATTTTAGTTTTCCGAAATGAGAACTATTTTGCCGGCTTTGTCTGACCGTCCGCACTTTTTTCTGTCCGCCCTCAGATCTTAAAAACTACTGAGGCTAAAGGGATGCAAATTTGTATGTTGATCATCCACCCTCCAATCATCAAACATACAGAAAATAAATAAATAAATAATTAAATAAATAAATAACAGAAATGGATAACTTTTCCTAAAAGTTAACCTAGTTTATCATGGCACAGGATAAAAAAACACTTCTCCTAACAAAACTTTTAAATCATTGTAACAGTATCAATAAGAACGAACAGAACAAAGACAGTAATAACAATGTCAACATAAAACCAATAAAAACTCTAACCTCCATAACGGTCACTTCCATTGGTATATTTATAACGGAAAATACCAATAATTGTAGTACCAACATTATTTTTCTGGGGAGAGAGAGAGAGAGAGAGAGAGAGAGAGAGAGAGAGAGAGAGAGAGAGAGAGTAGCATCATTCGACAACAAGGAGGATGTTATCTGAAAATCATAATTGCAGAAGAAAGAACCAAGTATGCTTCAAAATGCTTCATGTTATGGAAGAAAGCGGAATAAATACATATCTACGCCATAACAACACGAAAGTAGTAAAATAAATAACGGCGGCTGACGACATCCATTAAGAGCAATAACACGTCTTGTGCAAGCGACTTAGATGATTTGTTGGGATGAGAGAAAGGTGGAGAAAAAAACATAAGATTAGCGGCCTATCTAAAAAAAAAAAAAAAAATTAATAAAATAGAAAACTGAGAAAGAACCTCACATAATTTCAGAGACTGGGTTTGTGTGGGTTGTGCTATATAGATGTATATATATCATAGATATATCTTAGATATTATATATATATAGTAATATATAATTAGAGTATAAGATGATATATATAGTATATATATATATCAATATATATATATGATCTATATATATCTATTATATACATATATATATATGTATGTATATATATATATATGTAGTAAAAAAAAGATATCATATATATATATAGAGGTAGAGATATATGGATATATAGATATATGATGAGATATATATATATAATATATATATATATATATATATATCTATTCTATATATCTATATATTACATATAGATATATGTATGTATGTATATATATATATTATATATATATATATATGATATATATATATATATATGTATATATATAGATATAGATATATATATATATATATATATATATATATATATATATATATATATTAAAAACACTAATTACCAACTCTGTCACTGATATTCTTTGAGGCTCATTTTAAGTTTTTTTTTCAGATTGGCCGCTAATCTTTTTTTTTTCAATATATATATATATATATATATTCTATATATATATATATATATCATATATACATATATATATATATATATAGCTATATGTATATATATATATATATATATATACTATATATATATATATATATATATATATATAATATATTATATATATATATATATATATATATATATATATATATATTATATATATATATGTATATATATATATATATATATTATATTATATATATATATATATATCCATATATATATATATACATAATATATATATATATATATATATATATATAGATGTTATTATATATATATATATATTGTATTATATAGATATACATATATATATATATATATAGATATATTATAATATAAATATAATATATATTTATATATAAATTATAATTGAAAAAAAAGATTTGCGGCCAATCTGAAAAAAAAACTTAAAATGAGCCTCAAAGAATATCAGTGACAGAGTTTGGTATTAGAGTTTTTAATATTATATATATATATATATATATATATATATATATATATATATATATAATATAGTAATATATATACTGGCTCAAGCACTAGACGAACACAGCCTGAGATACTCAAAAGAAATTATTGATGGTTCTCCAGGAAATAAGCAACTACAGAAAAATTCATTTCAAACTGTATCCCACTAACAGCAATACCTGAAGCATCTGAATTCGCTATCAAATTGGAAACACTGAAAATAAATTACCAATTTTGACAGCAATTACTAGCACTAAAGATTTTGAACATACCAAAGCCACCAGGGGACTGAAAGATAAAAAGGAGCTAGGGGAAACTCAACAAATGGTAATAAGCACTGCAGCGTGGCACGCGAGGGCATGACAACCTGAATGGACTGCCATATGTATAAATACCTCAATACCCAGAAACTACAGAATATTTTCCTAATACCTGCCAAGCAAAATTAAATGTGAGTAAATCCGGTTAAGCCAATAATGAGATAAGCAAATAGTATAAAACGTAGGTAACTTTACAACATCTGAGGAAATTTTACAAACGAAATAGATTTCAGTACAAATTACTATTGGTGTAAATAACTTAGATAAAATATCATCGAATCACTTACCTGTGCTTGTACCCCAACAGAGTTCGAACATGTGCATTTGGTTGAGGACAAATCGATGTCAACGTATATAAGTGACAAAAATACATAATAAGCCAAGTGTTCACCCTTACCACACCTATGATGATGAGGTGGGTTGATACCGATACTTGTTACGAATCCTGAATTCGTTATCCACTTATATCTCTCTCTCGTTAGCCCAGTGGTAAAAATCAACTGATTACCGTTGGATATAAAAACCAAAGGCCCTCATTCGATCCCCGGCTGAGGCAGAAACACTTACATTAATTTTTTTTTTTTTTAGATGTAAATTATTCCCATGGTCAGTAAACTCGATATCAAACCATATTTGTGAATATAATTGTCTTTGTATTTTGAATGCTAACATAAATAATTTGGGATGATTTGAATTATCTGAGTTTTTCATGCTTCCATAAACAATTCATATATAATGTTCCCATTACACGCCCCTTTTGTTATTTCCAGTGTTCATTGTACCAGATAACAAAGCGAAATTGACCGGAGAGCAGACGACACTCTCACGATTAGTAGTTCACGGCCTTTCTTTAATATATTTTATTTTCTTTTCATGTTTTCCATTAACATCCTGGTACACTTTTCCTCTCTCTCCAGTTAAATGTTACTTCATTTTATCGCAAGTTCTTCAAATATATCTTGAAAACTTGAAAAGGGATACACAAATGATAGGGTACATTTCTATCTACAATAACAAAAGGTAACTATAATGCAAAAATAATTAGGAGATTCTCATCTATTTGCATGATTATATAATGGTATGAAGAAAATTACGTAACTTTTATTTTTCTTTGAGGAAGCCCGAAGCTTTATTTCGTCCAGCAATTCAAACATAGGTACAGCAGTCACTACAGTAATTTTAATCTTTTAACAAAAACGGCTGGATTGAAAATTGCTGGTCCTATAATCATCAACTAGGTGTAGGACACTGAGAGAAACCATTTTGAGATACTTGCCAATTTCTCACTGGTTTCAAAAACAATCAAATACATAAGTGTCCTAAAATACATAAAATGTTAAGGAAAAATGGTCACGAACGATAGACTCCCTCAATGAACGTAGCATCTTTGACCTCGGGTGAATATGACCCTGGCGCCTCTCGGTCACCTAACAAATGACCCTTTTTCCGGGCGAGCGGGATTGCCATCGATCGCCAGCGGCACTAACGCTGATAACAAGTTGCAGATTTATCGCCGCCGCCGCGTTGGAATGGAAAACATAAAAGCTTCATTTATAATGTACATTGCGGAATAAGTAAATACGAAAATAATTATATTTCAATCCTTTAAGGATCAAGTTCTAATTTATATTTATAAAGTACACGAAAGAACCATTTTACACCATTCAACAAAAATGGCTATTGCTAATATCATTTTTAAAAATTACGAGAAAAAAATACGCATTTTAGGAAACAGTATACGCTAATAAATAACATGAAAATACAATCTAACAGTCAAATCAGACAATGTATTTGACAATGGACAGAGTTAGCCTGTTACAGAAGATTGTTAAGGAAGCTCATATAGCTAATTTAGTGAAGTCTTTGAAATTCGGTCGGACTGAACACTCGAATAATAAAGTAGACAATCATGAAGATAAAGTTCGCGAAATAATGAAATAAGAAATGCAAATAGTAAAAGGTTGTTTGTGATACAAGAAAACGATACATAATACTAATTCTGCAAAAGATGGTGATTATTATGAAATGCCAAGGAAAAAAAAAACCGACAATAAGGTTAAAAATGAAAATTTAAAGGAGGGACTTCCACTCTATGCAAACCCATAAAGTAACAATTATACATTTTTTTCGGAAAATCGTGAAGGAAGTAAGGCATAAACTAAACACCAAAATGTAATCACATAACTATACAATTAGCTGAATGACAATAAATCTAAGGTAAAACCTGAAAGTCGTATTATAATGGTTGACTAAATTAAAGAGCCGAGATCTTTTAGAAACACTCATGATTCGGTACTCCGTGTGGATAGTGAAAAGAAATTGCCGAAACTAGTGAAAGACTTCGAGTGTTGATGATCAATTATTACTGTGGTACATTCAGAAAGTAGGGCTTCTGTTAAAAGTCTGCTGGAAGCAATAAATCTTCAAAATAAATATGCCGTACCCAGACAGAATACCAGAGTAAGGAAAAGTTTTGCTTTTATCCTCATATGAACATTATATTCAGCTGATTTTTGCTTCGCGTGTTACGGAGCCTTTTGGGTATGTTGCATGTGGATAATAATGATAATGATTCTCAATTCTCATCATATCAAAAGCAGAGTGAAATCGACAATAAACCTTTCGGCAAAACATATCAATATCTAAAATGAATTCTTTCGAGAAACTGCCTAGATTATTTTATGAATCTGCAATCTTTAAAACAGAATTTTCCAAAATGCTTTGGAAAACAATAAACGACAAAAAAAGAGAGAGAGAAAATAGAAGACTACAATCCATTGGACTGTTTGCAAACAACCTCTTAAACCTAATTATTATTATCAAAATAGTTTTGCCTGACCACTGAGATGATTGTTAGTTCGAAATGGGCTGGCCCGAAGGATTTCCTTTTATTTATATGTAATTTTTTCTAATAGTTTGTCAATTAAACTACGAAATTCCACTCATCGGCTGGCCCGAAGGATTTCCTTTTATTTATATGTAATTTTTTCTAATAGTTTGTCAATTAAACTACGAAATTCCACTCATCGGTTTATTTTCAAAACTTGATAGTCGCTGCTGAATATACTTCGGACATTTGCACAGCAAATGTTTCATTGTTATCATTACTTTATACTCAAGAGTGTTCAGGAGCATAAGTCATGCGAGTTATTCTTCAGGTGTCCGTGTGCTGCACAAACATGGTCTATCGGAGACGTGTCAGAGTTACTTCCATATGTCTCTCTCTCTGGCACGATGAACTCCATTTCCCCGTGTTAGTTTGCTAAACTGAGTCTGCGGGTATTTCATACGTCGGAAACCACGCAACGACCCCCCCCCCCCCCCCCACCCCACCCCCCAAAAAAAAAAAAAAAAAAACAATCAAACGAAACACTGACCTTTGATAAGGGTAGACGATTGGCAGGTTTACCTGAAAATTACTGCAAAACTACTAACATATGCAAGGCATTACGATAACTGTTTATGGCGCCCAGTTGTCAATACACTGAAGTGTCTTCATCTTTCCTGTTTCCATTCTGAGTTTCCAAATTACCCAGCAAACCTCGGAATTTAAAAATATCTCATTGTTAGTAGAGCTGACAAGGTCTCGAAAGATCATAGTATAAATTTTGATGTATTTTGAAATATTTGCTGCGGATATCAATCAATAATAATAATAATAATAATAATAATAATAATAATAATAATAATAATAATAATAATAATTACAACAACAACAACAACAACAACAATAATAATAATAATAATAATAATAATAATAATGAGGAAGGAGGCCTTCTCTGAGGGCAGTAGCATTGGTCGTTGGATGGTAACTCCCCCTGAGGCGTTCAGACCTACGTAGTTTGGACGGGGTAACCCCGTCCAAACTACGTAGGTCTAAACGCCTCAGGGGGAGATTTCGTTACCATCCAACGACCAATTAAAATCCGTTCCCACCGACCCGCCCACCAATTGTACACACCTTGCATGCTATAAATACTTGTAAAACGTATCTTAATTCACTTTACTGTAAACTCTCATAGATGACTGCCTGTGCGCTGTCGACACGTTAGAGGAATAAACCTAAGACAAATGAAAATCTTTACATGTCCTTAGGAAACTTAATACACCAGCTACATGCTGACGAGAAAAAGATAATAAGAAAAATTGAGAAGATTCTATATAAATTAAATGCCATTGAAACAGCTATTGTATTCAATAACAATAATGATAATACTAATAGTAATAATAATAATATTTTAGTTCTTTGTGGTCATTATTTCTGTGCATTCTTCCTCAACAACAAAATAATTGAACAAGTAGTCTGCTGAGCTTGCGCAGATTATCTTCTTTTGTATATTGCTATTATCAAAGCATAAGTTTATTGATAAAGATTTAATGTTTTCTGCACAAATAAACATTTCATCCTTCATCTCAATATTTATTACTCATGGAAGCTTCGTTCTCAACATAACAACGTTTGGACACGAGCAGAATTTCATTGAGGTACTCTACTAAATGCATAAGGACATTACTTAATTTTCTTCAAGCATTAAATAATGGATAACGTGTCATCATAAAACTCATATAAACAAAGACAGGACGTAAAACGATGTCATTAACGCCAAGAAGAATAAATTCCAAGAAATTACATCATCAACAACAACAGAAAATTAAAGAATAAAGAAATATTTGAAACATTTCCAAGAGTACTTATCCGAGAAGCAGATATGTTAATCATAAAATTCAGGAGGAGAATTTTGCTGCGTGATCATTTATTATTCAAAATGACACAGCGATGCTTAAGGGGAAGTGTTTTCTCTGACGTTACAAAGAGCGCATGCAGAAAAAAATATTATGCCCAGACAGGATATTTCTCACCTAGGATTATAATGCCATCGTGAATATTGCAGGGGGAGAAATAGACGTCCCATTGTGCATGTAAAAGTTAGTTATTGGAAAGTAAAATAAAATTTTTGATTACAATACTTAATGCGATCATTACCATCTTAATCATATTATACACACACACACACACACACATATATATATATATATATATATATATATACATGTGTGTGTGTGTCTGTGTGTGTGTGTATATATATATATATATATATATATATATATATATATATATACGTATATATATATATATATATATATATATATATACATATATATATATATATATATATATATATATATATATATATATAGTATATATATATATATATATATATATACACGTGTGTGTGTGTGTGTGTGTGAGTATTTAAAAGATTGAGCATAGTAGGGAAAAAAAGCTATCACAGGGAACGTCTATCGGCCAGGTTTGAAAAAGTGAATATGAAAAACTTTCCCTGAGAAAGTCTGAACTGTGATCGTGTCAACTGATTCAAATGCAAAGGTGGATGATACGGGAAGAGAGGGTGTGGTAGCATTATAGAGTAAATGAAATTAAAACCTTACAGAACTTTAATTTGAATGGGGGTCTCACTATTGGATTTGCACGATTCAAAACGAAAATCATTCTCAAATACACTTAGGAAAGAAAAGATTTCTTATGGAAAGTTAGACTTTGTATTAATCAAAGTGCATAAAAGCGAGGTATTTTATCTAACGGTGGAATGAGGCGTCGGTGGAAATATATATGATCATTTTTTGGTAATGTAAAACTTTAATACTGATGGGAGAAATATAGCTGTAAAGGTAATCAAGACATGTGAAGTGATAAGGTGGAAGTACTGAGAACATACAAGGAGAAAATCCTCGAAAGATATGCAAGGCTTAAAGCTGCCAACGTTGAAGGACTATATGAGTAGTGTGTAAAATGCCATGATGAGTTTGTGGAGAATGAAGGGATGTTCAAATCTCTCAAAACCGATTAAGTTGAATGCTGTTGAGAGAAAACAAACACTTGGCAGAAATGTTGAGAAGTTATAACAATAAGAACGTGTATATAATGTGAGACTAAGAAGTCAAATAACATTCAAGCAGGTGCTTTCTTTCTACTGCATTTTTGCACTTATTAACACAAACAGGTTGTATCGCAGACGTAAACGTCACATAATTAAGTCATAAAGTATGGGTCAAAATAGCAATAAGAGAAGTACCAATGGCATAATAATAAAATTAAGTAGAGCTCAAGATAGTAATAGCAGAATGTACTGGTGATGTAATAATCAATTATGCATACTGCTTTAAAATAAATATTAGTAACAAAACATAAAATAAATGTTTACAGGATATACTGGAAAATGTAGTCATAGATAATGGAAAAAAAGAGAAGAAATCAAAAGAAAAGTTAATACTGCTTTACATATTTAAATAATATGATAATTTTTATGGGAAATGTTCACGAAATAAATCTTAAAATAATAAAGAAAAAAAAGTAAAAATAAAAAACATATATTCATTTGATTTATTAACTTGAAGCTGACACTGATGACTGGATGCATACTGCAGCATTATATTTTAATGCCTGTTATGAATAACTATTATTACAATAATCCATTGATTTGGTTTTTACGAAATATTTCACCGCAATAGTAGGGAATGGCGATTTCAGGTATCTTTAGAATACATAATTATATATACATATATATATATATATATATATATATATATAGTATATATATATATATATATATATAGTATATATATATATATATATATATATATATATATATATATATATTATATATATATATAAAACTAAAGATGCCTAAAATTGGCATTCCCTATAATTGCGGTGAAATATTTCGTAAAACGGAAATCAGTGAATTATTATTATGTTATACATTAAAAGCAAAAAAAGTAATGCTGCAAATTATACGTATATCCTACATACATATATATATATATATATATATATATATATATATATATATATATATATATATGTATTTATGTATGTATGTATATATATAATTTGTCTCTTCTCTAACTTTTTACAACATAAGTCAGATGCCACAGGGTTGTAAACTTCGCCCCACACTATTTGACGATGAGGAAGCTACGGCCTCATTTTCTAAGTCCTACAGAGGTAAAAGTGATAGAGCTACTGGCCTCAAGGATAAAGGCTCATCCTCCATTTAAAAAGCATTTCCTCCATAAGGCCTTCCCTACCTCGTGCCACTTCATTATTCCAATTTTTGAGGGCGTCTTGGAATCTCGTGACTATGAAATAATGCGATCACAGTACACAAATGAAGTGACTGTGCTGGAAGATCCCTTACAGAGAACCAGTTAATTATGATTGTAACCCTAACGTTTATCTTGTTCTGATCAATCTTATTCCTCACTAGGAAAGTAGCTTCTTTATAATAAGAAAATTATTTCTAAAAAAATTGATTACATTTTCCAGACTTTTGCTCGTATTTAAATAAAGTTCCCAGTTTTCGCCCCAAATTCTCATACGTTGAAAAGAGCGCGAAAGCAGAGCAAATATTTGTTTGAAATTTAAATTGGTTAGCTTGTAAATCAAAGTTTTTCGCTAAAGACTCCACTGCAATTTTGGAGGCGAGTTGACGACGTAATGGTAAATTTTTTTAAATATTGTATCTAACTATCGATTGTGAATGTGACTGTAAAAACACTTTATGTCACACATTATTTATCAAATAATACTAGATGTGAACTGTAATTGGAGTTAATTACAACCTCAAAAAGCGATAACTACTGCATAACTGCAATGCTTCACGGAGTAAATGCCATTGCGTGAATGCCACAATCCGCCCACCGGAAACGACTTTTGATTATCTCTAGCGACTCCAAAGCTAATTACAGGGAATATCTTGTTTCAGGTGTTACTGGTTGACACAGAAAGCCTCCTATTTAATTCTCTTAATCGTCTATTGCTTTCAGGTGGTAAAGATATCACATTTTTAAAACTATCTTTTTCTTATACTAAATGTAGTTTTTGCATTAGGAATAAAATGTCTATTCACTGGACCATCATGCAAAGAAAATTCTAATGAAGAATATATTCCCAGTAATATGGAGAACCTGTCACTATAATGGTTGCACCATTATAAAGAATGGCCTGTTTTAAAGCTTCTCAACATCATAAAAAAATTTTTTTTCAAACATATTAACTCGTCTTGATGATTTATGTTGACACCTAGACCGTGACAAGCCGAAATAAAAAGTAAGAAACTTTTTGAGAGGTGCAGAGATTTGTTGAGAAGTTAAAACAATAATACTACATGGAATCCATGCAACCAGAAATAACTGAAATATATTTTTCCTGTTCACTAAAATTCTACATTACTAACAAAGAAAGGGGAACTGTTACTCAAACCTAAAACATTTGGTTAAAATACCTCTACGGATATTTGCTCTTTTTCCACGATGGATATTAAACGTATCCTAGATACATAGGGAATTTTCTCCTTAACTGAGAATTATTTCAAGATGAGCACATAATGTAATGCAGCTCTGCCTCCATACGTTAATGAAGGCTCCTAGTGTAATATTAAATGCCAATTTCCATCATTCCAGTAATTTCTAAGCTTGCTGAAATTTATTTAAAGGCACTTCTGAATATATTTCAAATCAACGCATTTTTTCTTAACATTCATGATATTCGATTCGAATATCTGAAGACAGATAAAAGCTTTGTCACCTGGATTTTAACTTCATTCATCGTCCATGATACATTGTTGTGATACTTTTTTTTTTTTTGACTGATACTTGACTGTGACAACATTGATCTCTCATCAAAGTGAAATGAATTGATTACTATCGTTAAAAGAAATCAGAGAGAAATGAATAAGATTTATTCACTTGAATATAAAATTGGACCTTAGCGAAACCATAATTAGAATGTAGAACATCTCACAATATGCAAAACATCTATGATCCACTGTAAGACCTGATAGTACCTCCTGTAAGATTTTACTATAATTTTGCATTGTAGTATTTAATAAATAGTCAAAAAGCAGTTCACAATAGTCCTTATATTTAAAGATATAATACTATTAACACCAAATGCTTCATGTTTCTACCACCGATGGATTACTGTCCTACTGTCTGGGTACCACTATCCATACCTGCCTCTCAATTTCTGTTACAAATATATTTCAACTATATTTTATATATCTACATGTATGTATTTTGGTTTGTTAATTAATATAATTAAATACGAAAGCTTATTTAGCATATGAGCTGAGACACACAAATTGTTTTTCTGAACACTTAACATACGCCGATGCGTCCTACTATCCGTATGCACGGCCGAAAAAAACTTCACAAGAATAAATTGAAATGAAGAAAATCATAGGTGCAGCTAGAGTAAACCATTGTGAATACCCCTGCATATGCAGCCCACATTAACAATTCGACTCCACACCTTCCAACTCTCTCTCTCTCTCTCTCTCTCTCTCTCTCTCTCTCTCTCTCTCTCTCTCTCTCAATTACAGCAGCATAAAAATTGTCAAGAAAACGTCCCATACGCAGGCATACGTAAGAACAGGGTTTGCGATGTAAGGTTTGTGAACACAGGAAAAGAAACCATGTGAAACGAGAATTCCTCGTAAGGAAAGCGAAACTTCCCTGAAGCCTGAAGAGTCATAGAAATGCGCCTTTAATCTAAGCTTAAATTGTAAGGATTACTATGATTTCACTTTGGACCCTTTCTATCATTCTATTTTGGAACCCACCACTGATCTCCCAGATAGATGGCGGTAATATCAGTTCGTTCAGTAGATGAAAAGGGTTTAATATGTCCAAACTCAATGTTATCAAAAGTGTAGAGGAAATGGATATATATATATATATATATATATATATATATATATATATATATATATATATATATATATATATATATATATATATTTCTTAACCTTAAGGTAACCTAGACGTAATATTCTTATCCTTTAAACAAGATCAACTAAAGACTTGCAGATTCACTATTTCTTCTAAGGAACAAAATAATGTGCGGCGAGTTATAATTTGAACTCCTTGTCAATGAATAAGCTCCGAATTAATCATTTCCCTGCAAGAGCAACTAAAACTGGAAGCCATTCCCCATTTTGTACTGCCCTCTACAACCTGATTTGAAAAGCGAAGTGATCAACTGTCAACCAACCGTAATAGAGGTAACAACAGACATAGGATATGAAATCACCCTTTCAACAATATCAGCACATAACGATGACAATAACTGATGATAAATCCACAGAAATGTTTTAGCAAATCTGTCCTTTTAATCCCTTTTCAAAACTCCCAAGAGTCATCTTTTATGGAACAGGAAATTTAGTAAAAGAAAAGATATCTGAATTCAAATTATCTACATTACAAAACAAAAAGGGAAATTGGCCGATCTTTTTCTGAGCGCTCTTTTGAACTGAATCTCATCTCTTTTCAGACAAGCTAATTGCACATTACTGCCAAATCAATTCCTCGTGCGGGAGACTAGAATCTATAACAACTGAAGCTGTCACATGAAAAAATAAGTGATATAAGAAAAATATTCACCTAAAAATTGGTGATAGCTAATTGCCATACCAAAATTAACTAATCTTTTGTGCCCGATAATAATTAGATGCATAAAATAACACGAAATTATCTAAGCATGTAGAACTAAGCATCAGGCACAGATACGAATGACTTATACAATGGAAAAACCATATTCAGTAAACGAACGGACAGGAGACCATGGCAACATGAAATATAAGGAGAATGAACACTACAAACGTGGGAAGACGAAGGAGAGTAAAAATTAGAAGCAACAACTACATAATGGAGAGAAAACCGTAACACAGATCAAAAGAGAATTTTGACGAAACCGGCAATGGTTTCTCCTTGACGCTTAATAAAAGTCTGTAATCTAAAAGTAAGGTTGACTATGTCAAAGAGAATTGTTGATTTTGGTAGAAAGGGGCGGCTTGATGCCAATCGGAATTTTTCCATTAAATTTCGAAAATCAAACGGAATCTTAAAATGTTATTTAGTTTGTTCATCCATGTATGCTATAGAACACTGTGATATTTCAATGTTCTGCAGAAAAACGTCTTACTCGTATGATTAATCAATATTTTTTAAAGATAGTTCATTAGCCGTCTTATTAAGTTGGGTCTATTTCCACACTTTTCATCCTAAGTGCAAGGTTCTGACGAATTAAAAAAATACACCGTCCAAATACACACACACAAATATACGTATATATATATATATAATATATATATATATATATATATATATATATATATATATATATAATATGTCTCTCTCTCTCTCTTCCTTTCCTTTTAAGACAGTTGCTTCAGCTACATTGCCCAGTATTTTTGGCATATTATATTACACCACTTCTCATCCTATATTCCTATTGGGGCTGAACTTGCCTTAAATGGATTAGTAGCGTCTCTATTCATCCCATGGACCTCGAAAACGATGGATTCTACACTGAAATCTGTCATTTAATACATGTTATTATTCACCCCTTCCCAACACCAACCCCGACTATTGGGGCTGAAGTTGGACTTAAAGGTCATCCAAAGTGTCACTATTCATCTCAGCGACCTCAAAAACTAAGAATTAGTAACTATCATCGGTTAATTTTACATGTCACCCGCTTCCCACTCCTTCTCTCCCCCCTTCCTATCAGAGCTGAACTAGGGCTTAAAGGGCACCAGGAACTTCATCTCAGTCCTTAGTAACTTGATCCCAGTGCCAAATCCTATCCCACCACCAACCTTTTACCAATTGGTATGACTACAGGGAGCCAGCTCTTCAGAATTAGGAAAGGAGTGTTTGTTGCTGCGGACCTGCTGTGTGTTGCACAGAAAACAACCAATTACAACTCCCTGAAGTGTGCCATTGAAGTGAGATTCCCGGGAACCATTTAACGCCTGTTAGTCACTTTATGTGCTGCAGCAGCACCTCAGTTGGCTGTCTTATGTCTCCTTATCTTCTGATGATGTGCTGTAAATACATGTAATTTAGTTATACCAAGAATTTATCTCCTAAATCCCTCTGAAGTAAGGCCTTAGGCTTTATTCTTTCCCTTTTTATTCATGGTTTACAGGTGAAGAGTCAGATCAGTCATAGCCTTGCGGTAAGTTCATCATCCATAACTGTAACAAACAAGAATATATATATATATATATATATATATATATATATATATATATATATATATATATATATATATATATAGATTAGGAGCAGACATGGTTACAAAAGAACCTCCCACCTGCTCTCTCTCTCTCTCTCTCTCTCTCTCTCGCTAAGTGTGTATATATATATGTATATATATACATATATATATATAGTATATATATATATATATATATATATATATATATATATATATATGTATGTGTGTGTCTGTCACATTTTACTGCAACGTGAACCCTCAATACCACATCACGAAATGTCGAAAGATGTTTGGCGACGAAAGGTAACAACGCTTCATCGGAGCGCTGCTTTAAGCTTCCTCTTGCAAGTAGCACATAAATGGCAGAGGGGAACGAATCCCAGTCTTTTCGTGTGGCCTGACATTTCAAACATTTCTCCGTGGTCCTTTTGCAGCCCTGACGACCATACATGTCCATAAAACTCTCTTTAAAAAAGTCATTCGGCTGGCGAAGATATTAAATACCAATGCCCCACAAAAATAAATAAATAAATAAAATAGATAAATAAATAAAAGAAGCCTACTCTAATTTCATAATAATGTTATCCAAGTAAGAAAAGTGTGTTTACACTCACAAGAACGTCCAGTGAACGTCATATCTGTAATGTAAGACCGAATAATTCAACATATAATTTATTCTCCTTTTATTTATTTCATTTCTTCAT
>NC_061110.1:82983161-82988161 GCF_015104395.2 Macrobrachium nipponense | reverse complement strand
ATGTCGATCCATACAGGTGTAATAATCCTTGTCGTTCTTTGTGATTTTGCGGTTCTATTCTATTGTAGATTGTATGATTTTTCTTGATAAGCCGCCCATTACATTGTTTGTGCATTTTATCGAGGCATTCTCTACTATCAGTCTGGCCTTTTTGTTTGTGCTCCTGTACAAAAAATTCATATTTTCCTCATCTATTTTGTGGAATATCTGAGGGAGAGTTTTAGGAGAGTATTGGTGGGAACGGGCACACATTAAGGTAAGGAAAAACTTTTTTGGGGAGAGGGAAGAAAATAATTATAGTCCCAGACAACAACAGCATTACATCCATCAACAGAGAGCTAGATAATTTAAAACTGAGAGGCAGTTACAAGAACACCATTAAGAATAAAATAGAAATAAAAAGTTGGTAGAGAGGTTAGTGGAAGGGGGGGGGGGGGCCGTATATATTATGGCAGCGTATCTAGACTGTGAAGAGCGTTACTTCGGCTAAAGCGGCAAATCAAGCAAAGGACGAAGCAAACATCACAAACAGAACATAAGGCACTATAATCAGACGTCGGCAGTCGCCGAGCACTCTTGGGAAAAAGACCACAAAATAGATTGGGAAAATATGAATATTTTGTGCAGGAACACAAACAAAACAGCCAGACTGATAGTAGAGAATGCCTTCATAACATGCACAAACAATGCAATGTCCGGCAACACAGGAAACGGATTTGAAGGCAGCTTATCAAGAAAAATCATATACTCTACAATAGAATAGAAACGCAAACACACAAAAAACCACAGGGATTATGAACACCTGTATGGATCGACAGGTAGAGAAACGTCAAGGTCACGAAGGCGGGGCCATGGAGGAGAAGGATTAATTATTCCCTTCAGGAATTCAAAAGGAAACGCCTTAGCAAGTTCCCATGCAACTTCCTCTCAGCAAAATATCTGGGGTTGGCCGACTAATAATAATCAACCTATACGTTTGATATGTTTGGCCTATTCTCAGCCTATTCTTGGAATATTGCACCATCCCTAAAAAGACTTTCGGCTAGATTTGTTAAACTATTGTTAGAACACCAGTTATGATTAATTGCTTTTCTGGAGTCTGAAAGTAGGCCTTTGAGGAGGGTCCTGACACTATTCGTTTTAATGGTTTAATACACATGTCTAATGATATAGACTCAACTCAAATGTCTGTTGCTCTTGTGTAGATCCAGCAAAAGATAGCACAAGTAAGGGCAAGTCTCTAAACTTAGTTATGATAAAATCTGCGATAAAAATTGGTGCTTAGTATTAAACTTTCACCAAGAGACTACAATACACTCAAGGATTCGGTAAATATTACATCTTTTCTTATATCTCAAGTTACGAACACTTCTAAAACAACTAATCACTTGAAAGTGAAACGTATGGGATATGGGTATCTGTATAATAGTGCAGTCAATATTGAAGGTAACTTTTTAGAAAAAGTAAGGTCATATGAAGAAAAAACAGGGGTGTAGTGGACATTTGAAATGGGTCTTGAATTATAAAATCTAGGTATCATTCATAAGAACGGAGAACGAACAAGAAAGGCTAAGTTATTATATAGATAGAGATAATGAATATTTCATTCTACTCACCAATCTCCCAGCTATGGTATGAGACTGAAGCAAACTTACCTGTCAAAAAAAAACGCATTACAAAAAATATTACAAGGGTGACATTTTACTTCTCGATTTATTTCCCGATTAAAAGCACTATCTCTCAAATAACAGACCATATTACTTAAAATTAAGGGAAGTAATAGAAGTAAAATAAAGAAGAGGTCTTAAGTTGGGCAGATTGTGGGACGTTGTTTTGCAAATACACGGCAGAGAGGAAAGAAATTAAATCAAGTAGAAGAAACAATACAAGTAGGGTGGAACTGCTTGCTAAGCACTAAACGCATGTAGAGGCACAAATTTGATACAAGGTTCCTAACTTCATGCCTATTAATATCTATACAAGTTTTTCTTCTCGAGCTGTATTTCATTTACTACCTTCATTGTTATGGCAAATACCGGCTCCACCCAACCACCCCAACGACTAGGTTTATTTCCCTTAGCAGCTTAACATCGGCCTCTACTTGCAACCTCTTTCATTCCTTTCACTGTACCTCCGTTCATATTCTCTTTCTTCCATCAGTCTTTCCACCTTCTCCTAACAATGATTTCATGGTGCAATAGCGAGGTTTTCCTCTTATTACACCTAACAAACCTTCTTACTATCAATTTCCGTTTCAGCGGTTAATGACCTCATACATATGAGCGCTTGACCTTTGTCCTAAACCCTCTATTCTGTCTATCTATTTTACTTAAATTAAAGTTGAATGATTTATCAACCGAGATGGCCTGACATTCTAACTGTCGTGGAATTGTTTGAATCGCACGAAATGAAATATCAGTTCAACTGAATCTTCTATGAGTTCCTCGCTGGACAAGTGGTTTTCGCGCTCGGGTGCCAATCCTGTGGTCCGCAGTTCGTTTCCCGGCTCAGCCAACGAGGAATCAGAGGAATTTATTTCTGGTGATAGAAATTAATTTCTCGATATAGAGTGGTTCAGATCCCACAATAAGCTCTAGGTCCCGTTGCTAAGTGACCAATTGGTTCCTAGCCACGTAATAATATCTAATCCTTCGGGCCAGCCCTAGAAGAGCTGTTAATCAGCTCAGTGGTCTGGTGAAACTAAGATATACTTAACTTTTTTTAATCTTCTATGGAGGTATTCATAGTTTCCTATCGCTGAAACGTATTTAACATCCATGCAGTAACTTATATTCAACACAGATGACCAGAAGGAAATTATGTTCGTCTTACTGTCAAAAATATTTTCAATAATTAAATCAAAGGTTCGTAATCTTGATACGCAAATAACCAACTAACCAAGAGATATGAACACAAAATAAATAAATAAAAATTTTGCAACATTTAAAAAATAACTTTCTCTATTATTAAATATACTGCCGCAAAAACTGACAAATAAACTCATATTCAAAATAAATGAACATCAAGATAATCGTCTCATGTGTTTAATATTCGTAATGATCCGGGGTTTCCAAACGATGCGAAAAGAAAAAATGATAATACAAAAATATCAATTATAACAAGAATACAATGATGACGACCAGATCTGTAACATATCTGCATCAATCAAAAAATTCAAAAAGCGCATTCCATTTCCACGAGAATATATAAGCTACAATAAACCCCGGATGATCGATTCAAAAAAATAAAGAAAACGAAAAACGAAACGCAAAAAACTACATACAAGAATAATGAATACGCGCATCGGAGGGGAACCATTATTTTTCCCCTAAAGAGAGAGGGGAAAAGAGGAGAGGGGAGATTCTGAACTACATTTTGTATCTGACCTTTGAGGAAATGGGACACGGCTTTCGGGATTAGGGACGATGCATAACAAAAGGAAAAGACTTTTTCTTTTGCCCGATTTGTCAATATATTTGGAATATTGCAACTAATTTTGTGTGATTTAAAGGGGACCTTTATATGCCCGGCAAATGTATGCGGAGCTCATGAATATTTCAGTTAACACAGGCTGTTTTAAAGTTATTCACAGAAGTACTCCAGGAACTGACGTATCTTTTGTGGCTATTTGAACATAAGATAAACAATAGAAACTTTTGAATAGTCTATGTAATCGGAAAACAGGTAATTAATTTGGAAAATAGCAGTTCATTGGCGTAATTAGTTTGTGTATTTTGAACAATTCAAAAATTTCAGCACCACTGTTAATTTTAAAAGTAATAGTAAAATAGTGTGATTTTAGGAGAACACGACCTTTTCTTTCATATGCAAATATGCAAAACCATTCACATGTTTCATATAGTAATACACGAACTTGTTGCACTTAGTCCTGATATATGAAATTATCATTTATCATTTTAAAAAATCCACTGATTTTAATAACTCCAGTTCTTCCCTTACATGAATGACATCTTTTCGTAGCTGATAGTAGGCCTGTCAATTGGTGACCCAAGTTTTGTAAAAATCAATAAATACTACTTGTTTTCTCACTTCGAAGTCATTTTGGTTAATTAATGAACGCATTCTCCGAGATAAATCGCAATAAAAAAGCTTACATTGATTGGTTTATATTTTATTCATACATCTAGTATGCTGAAAATTACTCCCTCATAAATATAACTTTAAAATTAGCTGTTACATTAATATCATTCTCTTCAGTTTTATGCAAATACAAATGCTTCTTATTTCTTCAACTCGAAAAATCTTAAACATCTTATCAAATCCGATACCATTTAATCGCACTTTCAGCCTCTGAAATAAATTAGTCATTCATATTTTTTATTTATACGATGCAAGTTCGCTGCGAAACAATTAATATTAAGTCACCTGAAAACAATTTATCCCTGAAGCAACTGAACCATTAATTCAAACCGACACACAGCAAGAGAGATAGAGAGAGAGAGAGAGAGACAGAGAGAACGTCGATGAATCATATTCCATTGCTTACTCTACGACAAGCATCGACATTCTCATCGCGCGAGCGCAGTTGTAGTATTTGTGATTCAAGACGATAGATTTCGACTCCATGGTTTGCAAACATCCTCCTCATAAAATGAATGTATCTAATTCAGCAGCCTATCTATAAAATAAATGATGTTTACTTTACATTGGTTTTTCATTTTAGGTCTGAATAATTATCTATCACTAGTGTTCTTTAAATATAGCAATGTGTTATTAGTTTAATAGTATGTACTAATACGATAATAGTACAAACTTTTAGCACTGTCTTTGTTCGGAATTATACAATTTAACTGCAATTAAATGTAAACATGCTAAAATACCTTCTTTGAAATTGACATGTAACCTTCAAAAATAAGTCAGGGTAAAAAGAAAAAAAATCAGGAGAATCACTAACACCAAATTTCCTTCATTTAATAATAAAAATTAATTTTGATCTCTAATTGCCCTCAATCTTTTAAATACACTGTATTATTTGTATG
>NC_061110.1:82930661-82978161 GCF_015104395.2 Macrobrachium nipponense | reverse complement strand
ATTACTTTAAGGCACCATCCTTCAATGCACATACATTCATACATACACACACACACACACATATATATATATATATATATATATATAGTATATATATATATATATATATATATTATATGTATGTATGTGTATAATATATATATATATATATATATATATATATAGTATATATATATGTAAGTGGATGTGCATGTGTGTTTGGGTGTATGTGTAGTGCAAATGATACCCCCGTCCCCCAATGACCTCTGAACGCATGGATTTCGTCCCAAAATGTATGAAGGAAATCGAAGTTTATTGTTACTGTGGTTATTACAAATATATTGTTGTTATTATTATTATTATTATTATTATTATTATTATTTCGGTAGGTGAAAGCTACTGACATGGAACAAGCACACAGGGGTCACTGACTTGAAATTCAAGCTTCCAAAGAATGTTGGTTTTAACCTCCCACCGCAGACTCCACGTTGCGGCAGTAACTGATCATGATATAGAGCTTGTGATTCTTTCATCGTCTTGGGGGAGGCGCAAACTCGCGACATCTGCGCGACATGTCACGGCACTAGCGACCATACCAGCGGACCGGTTAAATATACGAGTATACCAATTGAAAGGGATTTATCTATCTATCTATATGTATTATGGATGAATGTGATGTAATAGCCACAATGACTTCTTGACTTTTTGAAATAAGGGATGTTTTATAGGAGTTAGTAAAAAAAAAAAAAATTTCACTCAGTGAGCCCCGTAGAGGCCATTGTGTTGTTGACTTTGGCCTCTTATCTATTCTCATACAAAATTTTAAATAGTGTACAAAGTGTAAAGAAAAGTTACTTGAAAAGTGAAATAAAGAAATAAAAAAAAACTATATTCTAATACTGTACTCATAATGAACCACAATATACTGTACCAGTACTATCGGTGAATGAGGGTACTAAGAGCTGACCTTCCCCTTGCTATGTGAATTCTTCTCCCCTCGTCTTTCCCCTTTAGTTTTTTATTCATCAAATTTTCTGAAATTAACTTCGCCGATGTTTCATCAAAAAATACATTTTCTTTTCAAGCGTTCATGCAGCATTCCTCAAATGACATCTGGGCTAAGTATTACAATTATGTATATGTATATGTATAGTATGTATGTAGATATATATAGATATACTATATATATACATATATATATATATATATATAGATCTATAATATATATATATGTGTATATATATATGTATATATATAATTATATACATACACATATGTAACATATTTTATATAACAGACACAAATACATACATACCTACATACATACATACATATATATATATATATATATATATATATTAAATAAATATATATATATATATATATATAAAAACAACGATGATAGTTCAACATCTAATACCTGTTATTAAACCTAACTTCTATATTAAACTGCACCGTCTATATCCGCCCACCGTTCACATGAAACCATTACATAATTCAAAAACACAACAAATTTGAGAATGAACATGAAATACAAAAGGCGCTAAACGAACCAAGAAAAGTCAGGGTGTATATTTTTAATGTCGCGAAATACTAACGCAGTGTATCAAAAATACACATACAGTGGAAATACGAGTTTGGATTGGCTAATGGAAGCACAAATTAAATTAGTATTCTTTTACACTAAGAAAGATGCACTATAGGGTTTCTGAAAATGAAACGGGCGGTTAAATAACGATGAATGGCGTCATTTAACAGATTTAGCGTTACGTAACAATTACACAGCTGCCTCACGGTAAGACTAACGGTATCCACCCTTTGGGGGACTGACCGAATTCCGATCACACTGTGGGCGGGAAAGGAAGTGTGTGTGTTAGGGATGAGCAACGTTTTCATAAATTTCGAGTGGAATAAAAACAGAAGCAACGGCCAGAGAGAAAGACGAAAATGAATGATACATGATACTTGTATAAATGAAACACCCGTGGAAAAACGCTCACCATTTTCTTTTCCACGAGTCCGAATATCCGTTGTCTTTCTTTCTTTCTTTCTTTTCCCTCTCAGATAAAGACGAATAAAAGTCATGTGATCTGAAGAATGCCAGACCCAAAAAAAGAATGGATCTATCTATCTATCTTTCACATGTAATTTGAATACCTATGAGCAATTAGCGATTACTTGATATTATACCGCAAGATATTTATTGAAGAGGCCAGATAAAGTGGGATAAATGGTATTTTAAACATTGTTGCATATTTCCTTGAGCTCATAATGAATTTCTAATTAATGTTACGGTCAGCGTGTCCTAATATTTTTTCGGCAATCAATCCAGCTAATCATTTCTGTTGCGTTCATTCTTTCGGAGCAGATATTCCGGGGTTTATCACTATTTTAATAATACTATCTACAGTAAGAATACATTTCTATGTTAGAAGCCAAAACAAAATGAGTTGGCATAGCAAGACTCCGCCTATATAGTAAATAAATGAAACAAGATGTGTTGTTTAACACAATAGCCTCCAGGAAGCAAACTGATAAGTAACCTTTGACTTCTGCAAATGATTCCGAGCCTGACCAAGCTCTGAACATCGAGTTCATTAATGGAGATGCCGAATATGATCCTCTATTTCATGTAGTTCAAACCTGAACAAACAAACTGACCGACGGAAGGGGAGGGCAATTACCGGACGGTCCCAGACGTTCAACCGAATAATAGAAAGGAGTTCAATTCAATATTATGTACACAAAAGCGAAATAATTTTTTTAAAATCACCGGACATAATTTTAATGTTCAATAAGGTGATATCTGGAAACTATCAAATGGAATGGCGCTTCCGAGAACGTAATCAGAATACGTCCCCTTTTTTCTGTCCATGCCACATTTGTAGCAAAATAAATGTCACAAATACTGGAACACGCTGAGTTTAAACGCCTTCAATATTCATTTGGGATATAATAAGACCGCCATTCACTGACAAAGGTCACTTACCCAAGTACTGCAATGATAACGATGTTAAGCCTATCATCTAAATTCAAGGGTAATTATTGCCTTCAGCAAGGTCCATGCCAGTTGCGATTTGTCTTCATCAGCCACACAAAAATTCCCAAAAGTGAATCTGAACGAGAGTATAATTGGCAATCAATAAAAAAAATACAAACTGCTACTTAGGCAACAAAAGGCCATTTGAAACTGTCATTGGTTGGGAAATGCGGGTAGCTTCAAAGGTACGCAGAGAGGGAGGACACTCTAGCTTGAATAAAAATATAACGTTAATTCAGAGGACGAACTAATTATTATCTTCTAAGAGTAGTTTATATTACTATTTCATTTTTCTCTTTTACCATAATAAATTGATAAAGCTAAATATACCAGCAAGATAAACAAAATAGTTTTATAAAATCATTTTGAGAGGAAAAATGGAGAAAGAAATTCTCATATGTCTATCCAAATTAGTGTTTCAATCTTTCACATTCGTTCACCACAAATGGTATGAAAGTGCTGATTCAGAGAGCGGAGAGCAACAGCTATTTGTCACGCTACATACACCTGAAAAAGTTTGCAAGTGTTGGAAAATGAGAAAGTTGATGATCTGATAAGCTGTGTATGAGCCTTCTGGGTAGGTATACGAAGCAGCTAAGGTTGTGGAAGTTCTCTGTTCTGTGGTATCCTACACGACTGTACGAAGGTATAAACCTGATAGTCACCGTCGTTTTTTATTTATTTATTTATTTTTTTTTTTTGAAGATCCGTCTGTTAGGGCATAAACTTACTTACTTTACTTTATCTTCCCGCCACTGGCCAGTGGCATAAGGCTGATACAGTTCCTCTCCATCTGTCTCTATCCCGAGCCATTTCCCTCGCTTCCTCTAAGTTTTGGATTTCATCCTCAAGATCCCTGACAATTATGTCTATCCACCTCGTTCTTGGTCTACCCAGCGGTCTTCTTCCTATTTGTACTGCTCTCAGTGCTCTCCTGGGGTCTCTATTCTCTTCCATCCTCTCAACATGTCCAAACCATTTCAGCCTTCCCCTCTTCAACCTGGTACTGACTGGCCTTTGCCTCAATCTCACCCTGATGTCTTCATTTCTAACATAATCATCCCATTTAATGCCAAGTATTCTTCTCAGCAGCTTCATCTCAAAAGCATCCAATTTTTTCTCCTCTGTTCTGGTCAGTGCCCAGGTGGACGAGCCATACATCAGGACTGGTAGTACTACTGCATTGAATATTCTCATCTTAGTTCTCAAGCTGATTTCATGCCTCGACCAAACGTTTTTTCTCAGAACCTCAAAAGCTCTTGCTGCTCCTAGTTTTCTTCTTTGTATATCTTCAATTTGCCTCCCGTCTGCTGTTACCACACTTCCCAAGTAAACAAACTTCTCAACTTGCTTGAGTTCCTGTCCTCTGATTGTCATATCCTCCATGTGCACCCAATCATCATCCTTACTCACAACCATGATCTCGCTCTTCTTTGTGCTGATGTTCAAGCCAAAATTTTGTGTCTCTGTCTCCATCCTCATTACCATACCTACCAGCATATAGCCTAATGAATAATCCGTCTGTTAGGGGAAATAGGCTAATAAATAATCCGTCTGTTAGGGTAAATAGTCTAATGAATAATCCGTCTGTTAGGGGAAATAGCCTACTGAATAATAATTATATAAAAACAAACGACATGAAAAGGAACCTGAATGTGTCCTCAGGCTAAGGAACTCAAGGCTCCATTAACACAGGAGACTACTATGAGATTCAGGGCCTCTGTAACACGGTTTTTTCGCAATAACTTTTTATCTATGCATTGCATAAATATAACGCTTACTCAGAATACATATTATATCTACAAATAAATTTTGACTGTATTCTGCATTACGTAGGTTGAATAAATTGGGTACTTATAATGTAAAAGTGACCTTTTTTGAAGACGGGCCAACTTACTTCGAACGCACTCGTTACGTAACTTATGACAGCATTTCTTCCCTCTTTCTCGATGGATGATTGGCTAATGCTATACGTAACGAAGGCTAAACCTCTGGCAACAATGACATAAAAATGTAAATACAAGCAAAGCAGTACACCTTTATGAACTCTGGAACCTCTCCACTGATAAATTGTCATAATGAACAAACCAACAAAATATGTTAATAAATACAAAAACACTTCGATTATTAGTCTAACTCCCAAAATAGGTTTCCTGAGAAATTACAGTCTACTTTATAGGTCACAATCAGATTGAGAAGATGTAGGGAATAGTTGGTAATTTTCAAAAACATAGTAGACAAGCTTGATTTGATAACTGCTATATCCAATGTCAAGCAATTTTTATTTATTGGCTATCTACCTATTTACTGAAAAAAAAATAGCCGGTACCGTATATTGGCTTTAAACCTTCACCAATAATTATCGTCAGAATGATGACTTCATGAGGCTCCACCCACTTTCGCCTCGTTATAATTCAAGATAACACTGAAGCCTACCATGGGCACTGTTGGATTGGAAAATTTTACATATGTCTATAAAAACAAATTTCTCAAGCAGTTGTAAGAAGTGATAAATGATCCTCAAGGATCCCAGCAGTTGGCCTAAACGTTTAATTCATGTATATTGCTGCTATACTGTTGTGGCACTACTGGCTTACAAGTAGTATTACTTTACGCCAAACTACACATCTTAATGTATCATTCCGCCATTCAATAAAGTCTTTGGGTTTCAGAGCCGTTGGAGTTTCTGTCTGGTGGATGGGCGGGCAACATTTCGCCAAAAGGTGTGTTTACCTTGCTTACGTAATGAATGTTTTTCGACTCTTGGCTCGTAATCATTGGCCATGGCGTCGGCTAGATCATTTTTACTCTATAAAAATTAAAACTATCGGGTTTAGGTTATTGATAATGCTGACAAAATTTGTGTGTGGTTGTAAAATATACATATGTCAACTTTCAGTTACATCCGATGCTTTGACAAGGAGCAAAGTCCAAAAAACCGTGTTACAGAGACCCTGAATCTCATAGTAGTAGCCAGATGCATTAAATAAATTGAAGATTAACTATTAATTATGACATTAACTAGTGGCTGACGATAACGCAGGAAATAAATAAACTTACTTAAAATAATAGGCGCCCAATTCATCTATGATTTGGTAAAATCTAAAAAAGGTAAGTAAATTATCAGTTGGAGACTAGTTTTGGCAACTTACAATTTGGGGAAGGGGTATTGCATTGAACATCACCGTAAATCTGTAAATGTTTCTCATTAGTGCCCCAACTGTATGTACTAAAATTTATGCGTAAGTGAGCAGGAATGTTAGCTAAATTATTGAGAAATGAAATGTTATTGGGGAATAAAGTGCTTACGTTAATGCGTAATGAAATCTGAACATCTTTCCCAGTTATAAAAAAACCTAGCTGAGATAAATTCCAAATCCAGGAATCATAATATCAAATAACCAATGACATTGTGATTAATTCTGACTGCGCTTTTACATGCAAGAAAGAAATAAACATATAATCAACGATAACCAGGTGATTTACAAAGCACATCAACTTACTTGCTATGACATAGCATGTCTACAGTTGTACCAGTTAAAATAGTAACAAATAGCTATAAAAGCGTGACTCCAAATCTTTGGAACCTTTGTCAAATATGTAATAATAAGATTTATCAAATATGTTTTAAAATTATTATCAAGCAGGTAAAATCGAGTAGGATGAACGATGATTACTGAATCCTTTGTAACAATATTCATGGGTAAATTCTAACCTTTGACTTTTTAAGTCGGCACGACCTTACAAAAACATTTCAAAACATTAGATACTAATGAATAACCTTTCATTCACACTAAAATATTTTAAAACACAGCATAGTCACCGTCATGTGTGTAACATAAATACTTGTATATTCAATATAATTACCCCAGTTCATACACACAAACACACACACACACATACAAGGCACACACCTATACTCGAGTGCATTAAAGTATAAGAATGCTTGTACCAATCATTCGATATTAAAACATAATACTACGTCAGTATCTAGACAGATGCAATTACTGCTCATAAAGAAGGAACTCATAGTCAAATGAGATTACTCTGTAAAGTCTTCATATTATGCCAGTGTCTGTTTTCACGTCTCTTAATCTTCTCTCTTGAGAGAGGCAGTCGATCGTCTCCCATTGGGTTACACCCCAATGTTTTCCTTGATGCTTCTTCCTTTCCCTCTTAATCATGTCCTTTCTGCCTTTCTTTATTTCTAGCTTTCCCCTCGGTTCAGGTCTAGGTCAAATGATTATGATTTCCTTTTGGAATGGAAAGGAATGGAATATAGAGTTTAGGCCAAAGGCCAAGAAGCACTGGGACCTAAGAGGTCATTCAGCGCTGGAAAGGAAATTGAGAGTAGTCTGATTTGAAATGAAAACCTTGCAGTTGCACAATGAAATAATTGGATGAAAGAGAATATGAAAGGAGGTTCAGTAACGAATGAAAAAGGTTGCAGCTAGTGGCCGAAAGGACGCTGTAAAGAACCTTTAGTAATGCCAACAGTGCACCCCGTTAGGTGCACTGACAGCCCTACCACCCTGCGAGCATTGTTGTCCCTTTCGTCAACCATTTTATAAAAATAATACTACAATGGAAGCCACAGTTATAGGAGGAAAAACAAATATATACCTTGAATATGTATACATAACTTGGACCCATTCATAGGTCTTAACTAAGTCAATACGATATTCATGCGATTTGCTGTACACGTGCAGCCGTGCATGGCACATCGATGCATCTAAAATGCACATCCTAAACGAGTTTGCTTGCATTGCTCCCTTGCTTGGGATATCCTGCATTATTCCCTCATCCATATGCAACTGTCACAATAGTATTGGCGGTCAGGAGTTACTGGAATGCCAATACTGATCGACCAATAACGAATTTCAGCTATGTATTTCTCCAGTCGGTATACTAATTCGTCTGGAGTGTTTTGATCCAAAAGTATGGAGATGAGCCTTTGCTAAACGTACTTGATAACTTGCAAAAGCTCACGCTTCTATGTATGTATAGACCAAAATAGAATATAATATCGAATTTAGGCAAAACGCCAAGCGCTGAGACCTTTGAGGTTATTCAGCGCTGAAAGAGAAATTGGCAGTCAGTGAGGTTTGAAAATCTCGCAGTTGGACTAGGAAACAAATTAGAGTGCGGAGAGTAAGATGGCTGAAAGATAATATGAAAGGAGGTACAGTAAAAAAAATGGAATGCTGGAAAGGACCTCAAGTAATCCCTACAGTGCACCACGTGAGATACACTGACAGCACTACCCCTATGGGGTATATGCACGTATATATTTTAATAAGCCAACATAACAAGAAATTATATCACATTACTTATGATGTACAGAAAATTTACATGAATTAAAATTAAATGAGAGAGGCCAAAAAAAGTTAACATTTCTAAATACATTTATTTCTTCACTTTATGAAACAGTCTAGTAGGGTTTTACTTGGAGAATCTTCCAGTATTCTCATGCGTGACTGTAGTGAATCCTTAAAAATTGACAGCCCTAAGTTGCATCCCATGACCAGTAAAGTTCGGTCAGCCAATATCGATTTCAGATCATATCTGTGTATAGATAAATTTATTCGTAGCGCTTTGCTCGCCTAACGCGTAGCATTAAAGCAACAAAACGAATATGACGTTATTTCCCACAGGACATTTTTTTACAGAAAACTATTCGAGAATGAAAAAGTATTCTGGACACGAATTTTTAATTCCATGAAAAGCTGTTAGAATAGCGATCATTACGATGTGAGCAAGACTTATTGTTGACCTATTAGTAGGATGCTGAATAAAAAAACAAAACAAAAAAACCATGAATATTCAATTTTGGCCTTGACAGCAAACAATGCAGACGAGGGAAATTGGCCACAAAACACGAAATAAAGTAATACATAGCGAGTAAATTCGTCATTCTATGAACGGTGCGTGTGGAGGATGATGGAATAAATCAGCACAACCAAAGTTAGCAAAATTATAGCACCAGACTTTCAAAGCAAGCGCTATTTCAGTCGATCAATTACGATAGAGTAGAGGCGGTTAATGAATACCCGCCGTTATCACAAGGCAAAGTCCACTTTCCAACTAACATTATCTCGCGTGAAGCTGCTTCAGGTGGATCTCTGAAATGAAATACGAAACGTGGTTCGATTTAATGCTTTACTGGTGACATTTCACCTTATTAATCTTGCCGTATCAAACACTTGAAAAATACACCTATCGAATTTCAGTGTTTAGAAATAAAATACAGCATGTCCTGAGGTAAACCGAGATTTATGCGAGACTTTACAGTATATTTCCATTACTTCAAGTGGAAATGAAATTTTTGTAATGCTCTTTACTTCAATTCACAAAGAGACACATTACCGGTCTGTTTAAGAGTTCTTATGTACGTTCAACTATTTCAATATGGTTGTTTATATCGCACTGTATCGTGGTGCAGTTAGCAGGAGATTAGAAAAGGAAGTGGAATGGAATTACAAAAAAATAAAAGGTTTTCTGTTTTATCATTAGAATAACGACAACTGATTGATCACATGAAATATTATTCATATAAAAAAGGGAAGAAAAAAATATGTGACAAATGCTTTAAATATAATAATAGGATCCTTAATCATTCTTTTTTAAATGCTGCTATTCTCTTTCCGGTTCGCTGACATTCTCAGACTAAACATTCTGTAAAACCCTCTCTCTCTCTCTCTCTCTCTCTCTCTCTCTCTCTCTCTCTCTCTCTCTCTCTCTCTCTCTCTCTCTGAAAATATATAAGATCACATTCGCGTACCACATTGTGTCTATAAGACTAATCTGTGAATATGCAAAATGCAAATTACAGATTTTCCTGTCCACATTTTATAAACCTTATAATTGTTGCAAACACTAACACAATAAGCCAAACCATTTATTTGTTAAGGATATTAGCAAAGCATATGGCAAAAGCTTGTTATTTCTACGTGATCCTTTGTCTTCAGGTTCATAAGTCATTACGGTGTAAATGCAGTTGATTTTCTTCATCCCTATATCACCTAATTTTCTCAATGTTCATCATCAACAAGCATCAAGTCTGGTGGTACACAAGTTTTCTTACTTTCTCCAGGGCAAAGTGAGTGGAATTTTGGCATTTACAGACGATTTAAAAATGGATAAATATGGTTACCAATCCTTTTAAAGCAGTGGTTCCCAAGCTTTTTCTGGTCGTTACCCATTTTTCATACAGGATACTTGTCCATGGCCCACCGCCCACCGCGGTTTTATATACACATATCCCAAGATCATAACCCCCTGCATTCTGTTGCATGGCTCCCTGTTTGGAAACCAGTGTTTTAAAGTTTAGTCTCTCTCTCTCTCTCTCTCTCTCTCTCTCTCTCTCTCTCTCTCTCTCTCTCTCTCTCTCTCACAAACACACACACATCCATGCTCCACTATCTTTTCCTCAGCCTCTCCTTTTTAGAAAAATTTACATTTGGAGATCAAATGGCTGCAACCCACCTCTAATTTTCATTCTCATTCTCTTTATTGTGTACTTGACAAATACCAAAAGAATTCTGGGAACTGGGTACTTTTAATCAGCCAAAATC
Organism: Macrobrachium nipponense; assembly: GCF_015104395.2. Taxonomy (NCBI): domain Eukaryota; kingdom Metazoa; phylum Arthropoda; class Malacostraca; order Decapoda; family Palaemonidae; genus Macrobrachium; species Macrobrachium nipponense. Next base: position 82,967,568 of record NC_061110.1, on the reverse strand, counting down.
ATATTTCAAGTAAAAAAAAAAAATAATAATAATTAATCATGAATGATAGCATTCAGTCGAAAAATTATGATCTAAACTGTCACTGCGTGAGTTATTAAACTGCAACTGTGTTAATGAAAACGATTACTAATGAGAACTTCATATAAATGTCAAACAGTACAGCCCGATCTGGGATTTTCGATATTGCGATGTATTCAAATGAACAATCGACTTTACAAATAACTTCGAATATTTTTTGGTCATTAGAGGGACATCTCCGACAAGACAGGTTTGGAAAATTCATAATTCTCCTTTTTTACTGGCTTTTAAAATAACATGAAATTGTAAACAATAAAAAAAAAAGTCTTATTATAAAACATATACCGACTTCCAATTAACCGGGCGACCTTTGAAAAATACAATCATTAGTCTGTTACAACTCGTTATCTGGAATTTTTCCAATTTTGACGCCAAAGGTTAACAACAAAGCACGTTATCTGGGAATGTTTCCAATTTTATCAACAAAAATTGGCAACATTTAGTCAACACAGCACGTTTTCTGAAATGGTTCCTATTTTGTCGACAAAAGTTGGCAACATGTAAACAACGCAGCACGTTATCTGGAAATGTTTCCAAGTTTATAAAAAAAAATTGGCAACAAGTAGTCAACACAGCACGTCTTCTGAAGTGTTTCCTAGTTTGTCAACAAAAGCTGGCAACATGTAGATAACACAGCACGTTATCTGGAAATGTTTCTAATTTTATGAACAAAAATTGGCAACAAGTAGTCAACACAGCACGCTTTCTGAAGCGTTTCCTATTTTGTCGACAAACGCTGGCAACAATTAGTCAACACAACACGTTATCTGAAAATGTTTCCAATAATATCAACAAAAATTGGCAACAAGTAGTCAACGCAGCAACCTTCTGGAAACGTTTCCTATTCTGTCGTCAAATGTCGGCAACAAGTAGTTAACACCTGTGGCTAAGTGTATTTCTTGCTTAAATTGCGTACATTACATTATCAAAGACTCACTAATCTTTTCCACAAAAATACAATGACAAAGATATTTCACGGCGTCTTGACTATTTTAGTGTAGTGTCAGTTCATTATAAAAATTAATAATCCGTCAACCTGGCTTTGTAACACGAGAGCTGATATCCCTATTTTCCCCCAAGGATCCTGCTTCTAAATTTAAGTCTCATCACAAGCCGCCAATATCTGACGATCCATCAAAAGAAATGAAGGTTATTGATATGACAATAATGGTATTGTGATTTTTATCCCACTAATAAATCTGGTTAGGACCCCGTTATGATCGCCAACAATAGTGGGCATTTTATCATTTGAAACTACAATATAAAAGGCAATTTACCATAGTCCACAACATTTATCCCCTACTTTCATTTTTCAAAGAGACTTATTATATTTAGTGCCTTTGTTTAGGTTTGACGTCAAATGACATTCGATATTATGTGTATGTGTGATATATATATATATATATATATATATATATATATATATATATATATATATATATATATATATATTGGGTGTAGATAACACAAAAAAGGATGAATCTATTGAAATGAATCGTTTGAATAATATATATAGCGCAAGACATTTCTATTTTTACAGCCACTGAGGAAATCTTTTTATATATACATACATACATATAATACATATCTTTATATAATAACATATATATATATATATATATATATATATATATATATATATATATATAATCTATATGGGTAATATATATATAAGGATATAATCTATTGAAATGAACTGTTTGAATAGTATATATAGCGCCAGCCAATTCTTTAAAAAAAAAAGAAAAAAAAAGTGAATTTTGAACACTGAAACACATAACATGAATTTCTTGTGTAGTGTATGTGGGGAAAGCTGAAAGTGAGAAATGTTCAGATGCGTTGCGGTGAAGAAAAAAAACAAAAACAAAAACAAAAAAACAGCGCACGTGAGAAAAAAGGACCAGTGTGATCAGAGATAATTTTGACCATACGAACAGACTGGAGTTCGATAGCTTGGTGAAATGGTGTATAAATTAGAAGCGCTGGGAGGAATGAGGCGACTAGGCCCCAGAAAATGGTGGGGAGATGGAGAGAGGAATTACCTGACAGCGAGAGGATGCGTAGAAGAAATAGGTAAATGGTGCGTAGTGTTTTCCTGATTTAATAGCCTGCTGATGAGCCTTCTATGTAAAGATATAAAACGGCTGACAAAGGTACAATGTACCAGTGACCAATGTCGTGATTTGCTTTGATAACATAAACGAAATTTTTTTTATTTTTTCTCTCCCACTCTGTATAATATATATATATATATATATATATATATATATATATATATATATATATGTGTGTGTATATATTATATATATAATATATATATATATATATATATATATATATATATATATATATACACACACACACATATATATATATATATATATATATATATATATATATATATATATACATACATATATATATATATACTCGACATGCCAGACTACTAAGAAACACATGTCTTCACGAAGACCAAATTGTAGATACCGGTGAAAAATTTTGGTCGCCGGTATAGTTGTTCCTCGAACTGGATCTAAAATAAATGCACACGAGATGCATAACTAAATGCAAAGGTGGCAAATTTAGAAGGTGGCAATAATTAGACATCGCAATTCAAGTTATCTTCATGACGTTTTTCAGGGTTGAGCAATCTTTATTTGCTTTCTACTCTTGTTACACATATACGTTAGCACAAGCAGTCTTTTTCTCTTCATCTGTTGTTTCCTTATTAATTATGCACACTTTATTTATGTACCATCGTCTGTTTTGTCAGTGCAGAATGTCTATAGGGATTAAAAAGTATGATGGCCGTATATAGAAAAAAAACTATACATCTTTTAATATGATATGTCATATGGAAAAAAGTTCTTTCATCATTTCCGGGGAATTTCAACGTAAAACTCTCCGGTTGTGGAAAAAGCGAAAATAGAATATGGGTAACCAAAATTCATATATTGGAGAAGACTTTTTGAAGAACTTTTAAGTAACAAGCTGGACAAGTCCTAAAAATATTATTAAGGGACAGAAACGAGACAGGACTGAATATGATACCGAATAGAGGCAATGTATACTTATGACAGTCGTGATTAAAATATTTAGTAAGCTAATCCTTGATAAGTTAGTAAAGGTTAAGAGAACGAAACAGATAAAATGTTAAAGAGATAAACAAGCATCTTTTGGAACAGGGAAGAGGTGCATATATATAATGGCTTCAGTTGATCATGGGAAGGCATTTGACAGCGTCCATAGACCAGCAACAAAGCACATATATCACTGAAGAATTTCCATTAAATATGTAAATCTAATTAAACTACCCATGAACGAATTAAATACGATGTCAATGCTGATGGAATCTTCGCTGCTGAATTTGCAGTAAATAACCTAGTTATACAGGGAAACATTATTTCACTTTTGAAAAAAAAGCGGTTGGGGAGCGAAGAGAATATAACAACAGAAACTTGACAGACTGGGAACACACAGATGACGCTGTTTTAATCTACAAAACACTACATAATTTACAAAGGTCGCACCACACAAGGCGTAGTGTATCTCACGAGGTATGATTTAAGATTGATCTATTGGAAAACAAAAATAGGAGGGGCAGAGTATGCAAAAACTGCTGGAATAACACTAAATGATATAGGATTAATGAGGCTCAAAATTTCACATAACTAGTAAAAATTTTATTATACCATTAAGGAAAATACGGAAGTTCCATATGCAGATGAGACAAGGATGAAGAGATATGGAGATGCCTTGGACATATCCTTCATACAGTCTCAGCGAACACTATGTGATACCGTTAACTGGTCTCAATGAGACCTGAGCAGGAGATTTATGAAATGTGTGTGTGTGTGTGTGTGTGTGTGTGTGTACATAACTATTGAAATATTAATATGAAAAGTATGAATATATAAAGTATTCGTAAAGTTTACCCGTGAGGTAAAAATGCAATTTTTGAGTTAAAATTATGGATTAAAATAGTTAAGGCACTACTCTAGACTTCACATTTTCTCATCCGGGGAAAATAAATCATAGGAAATGTGAGATGTAGAAGTTATATCTCCACGGCACCGAAAATATATATCACGGATGACAAAAAGAAAAACTAAATGAATAAAATGAAAAAGTGCTCGAGAATAATGAACACATATATCAGAGGGGAACTATTATTTTTCCCTCGAGCAGAGGGGAAACCAGTGGGGAGATTCCGGGAGAATTACGCGTATGACCTTTGAGGAAATGCTCTCTGCTCTCTAATAAAAGGTTTTCTTCGTGAAGATTGAAAAACAAAAAAATCGATTCTTACACTTTCTGAGAATAATTTACAGTAAAAATCAGAGATTTTCTTACTTATTTCCCTGAGGTTACAAAAAAGTAATGCTTTATTTGTACTGTGTTGAAATATACATAAATAATAAAAAATAAGGCCCTAAAGATGAAACAATTAGTATCTATAACCAAATACCGGAAATATTCATTACTTACATCGCAATCGAGAAAAAATTACTTACAGAAAAAATGCCTAGAATTCTCCTTAGAAATTATACACAAATAAATCCTACCTTATGTATAATTCCACAGAAAGAAAATCACCGTCGAGTCCGCGTATTACCTTAAAAGTACTATTTGCTAATATTTAGCTTGAAAAGGATAGGATGTAGTGGTAATCCTATACAAATGATAAAGCCACTTTCAATATAGACATATTTTTGGTAACTCAACAATGATCCACGCGAAATAAACAATGTGAAAAAACCAAATTGCGGGGAAGAGCAGCTAACAACAGGTACCTAAATTAACTCAAACTCTCACAATTAAGTGTAATGTGTATATTTGTGATCAGACGATTGCCAATAGTAACATTGGACAGACTCCCCGAGTTCCCGTTTGTGCAAAAGAAATTCGGAGGTGCGCTGAGGAGATTCTTTTATCTCTCTCCTTTTCTTTTGGGAAAGGGGGGTGAGGAGAAGGAAATTTAAGCGGCATTTAGCTTTGTTAATTTAAGAATCAAAGAAAAAAGGCTATGTAGGTCAAATATATATATATATGTATTATAGAAGTTGTGGAAGAGATACAGAAGTTTAAGGGAATATGATGGAATGTGGTATGGGTTGAAGATTTATGGGGCAGAAGGTAATTGTTTGAGGCAGATTAAAAGTTTATAAAGACAATGAGGGTTGAGTTACATATGTATATAGGATGTGAAATACTGGGTGTAATAACTGTTTCACAGACGACGCGGTGTTATGTTATCATGGTCGCTTAACTTTTTTTTAATTAATAGAGTGATGAGATAATCGGGGAAAAGACAGGTATCGATGAAAGTCGGTAAGATAAAAGGAACCAGTGGTTATTCAGCAACGGGACCAACGGCTTTACGTGACTTCCGAACCACGTCGAGAGTGAACTTCAATCACCAGAAATACACATCTCTCACTCCTCGATTCTCAATATGTGCAGATGAGAGTATTAGTTGACTGTAGAGCAAAACAAGCAATATCTTTGCAAACAGCAATTTAAAAGTGAACCACTGTAACAACAAGATTAATACATTCAGATGTAAGTATGATGTGCAATTCATGTTTGGATCTGTGACCGAGTTAAGTGAATAGATAGATCATACATATTGACAATTAGGTGCATTAGTAAATGATTAGAGAAATGAATCATAGATCTAGCAAAGCACAGAGTGTAACAATATCTCCGTAAAACGATATGAAAATATAACAGTCTATGAAAGAAAAGTTAGGATACATGGAGAGCTCTCTGAACTTATGCCACACCTTGGATGGGAAGTATGGTATGATAAATGCAAATGAAAGACGAGAGAATTCTGAAAGACAAGCTGATAAAACGCTTGAATAATCTGACGGTGGGTGGCACAAGTGAGTGCAAATAATTCACTGTGAGTGCAAGGGAAAGGGCCAAGTATCTTTTGCTCAACCTTCTTTAACTTTTAAGCAGTACGATGTATCTGGCTTAGTTTTGTCAGTGGAGCTTTCATGCAGTCACTGATAATTAGACTGCGCCTGTGACCTGCTAAACGATAATACATTTATTGATTGGCCATTTTAATCAAAGACAATAGGGGCGCTGAACCCTAAGAATACATAAAGCAAAGAAACGCCAATAATGACAGGATATTATCGCTATTTACCAGCGATATAGCGTACATAATTAGGAGGGGAGTTACATCCAGTGACCCCTCTACATGGAGGTGAACACGTAGATAAAAATCTGGAAGTCCCTTACACTATGGTAAGCATCAAATGACGGTTAGAAATAATTAGAGGGGTTAATCTAAGACAGTTCTTGTTACAAGATAAACAAACTTTACCTAATAATGATGGCCTAAGAGAAAGTCATAGGGAATCAGATTTAAGCTGGGTGTTACGAGAATACCTTAGTTCTGGTAACGAAAAAAAAAGAGGAAATTATTTGGAAATGTATCTGCAAAATTTAACGACAAACCCAATTAACCATCAACAAAATCACGGCAAAACTTTGAAACTCCCGAGTTTTGCTGACAGTTCAGGAACAAAGAAAGCATTTCAATCAAACAGACGAGGTAAGTGGAAACGCATTAAAGTAAGATGAAATAAATCATTGTCGCATATATAATAGAGTATTTTTATGTAAATAAAAAGTTCTTCGCTGGACGAGTGGTTTTCGCGCTCGGCTGCCAATCCGGTGGTACGAAGTTCGATTCCCGGCTCGGCCAACGCGGAATCAGAAGAATTTATTTCTGGTGATAGAAATTCATTTCTTGATATAGTGTGGTTCGGATTCCACAATAAGCTGTAGGTCCCGTTGCTAGGTGACCAATTGGTTCCTAGCCACGTAAAAATATCTAACCCTTCCGTCCAGCCCTAGGAGAGCTGTTAATCAGCGCAGTGGTCTGGTAAAACTATGATATACTTAAGTAAATAAATAATGACAGACATCTTACCTTGTGAACAGTATAAGTATTAGAGTCTGTCTGTCTCTCTCTCTCTCTCTCTATATATATATATATATATATATATATATACATATATATATATATATATATATATATATATATATATATTATAGAAATAATGAACAGGGAACGTGTTTCACAGAAATAAATTTCTGACTCACACCGGGAACGAACCTCTGTCTCCCAAGGGACAAGTCATGGCGGTATCGTCTCAACTACCAAAATCGTAAAAGAAGTAGGAACCTTCGTACACCGTACCTGATGTTTTTCCCTGACAGGGTTCTGAAGCCCAACATACCAGCGAATTTTACCCACAAAAATCGCTATGGGTCAGGAAGTACAGTATATGTATCAAGAAATAAAATGATTTACATTACATTTAAACAAAATGGAAGCGGACAGCGCCAAGCAAAACTATTATTATTAATATTATATTTCAGTAGATGAAACCTATTCACATCGAAAAGGCACACAGGGGCCACTGACATGAAATTCAAGCTTCCAAAGAATGTTGGTTTCAACCTCCCACCGCAGACCCCACACTGTAGTAGTAAGTGATCATGATACAGACCCACTGATTTTTCATCGCCCTCTGGGAGACGCGAACCTACAACATCTAATTGGCATATCACGACATTAACCAGCAGACCAGCGAAAATCTGAACGAACAAGAAAATTGCTCTTAAATAATTGAAACCACTACATTTGTCAGTCATCCTTTGATTAGTTGCCTTATGGCTTCGACGAAGACTGACAAAACTGAATGAATGAAGTGTGGCACCGCTGTGGAATTTGACTCATACTTGAAAAGAAAAATCCTTTAAAACGACACTTCCGAGAAAAGAGTTGGATTTTACTATGAAATTCAAGACTTGCTTTTTAATATATTTACTACTGTTTTTTTCCTCTTTGCTTTGTATTATATTTTCATAACTCACGAAGTCGGAAGTAAACGCGTGTTGACCAAAACATTTTCCATCAAAGCGAATTTCATGTCCGAGTCGTTCTCAAACGTTTTTTTCAAGTTAAAGTCTGACATTGATTACTTCGGAAACGCAATCGAATTTGTCATTAAGTTTTTAAGTATACATCATACGAGACGGCACAACATTAACGTCGAGAAGCGGAATGAATTTCATGAGGAAGAATACTTAAAAACTGTTCAGTCGTTAACACTCCACCATTATATGCTGAATATTTTCGTAGAGACACGCAGGTCGCAGTGCAAAGAAATGAGTAAGATGCTAATAATCTAACTTTGTTTCAAATTGCAAAAAACAGAAGAGAGAGAGAGAGAGAGCTCTTGTGGACAAAATGATTATAAAAGAGAAACCCTGGAAAGACGTTCCCTCTACATTCCGTATCAGAGTGGATTAATTTCAACCTGGCCAAAGTAATACATTCACACAGACAATAATATTCACTGATGCCTTCCCTGGCCGAACCAGGATATGGTTTCCAATTTACTCTCTCTCTCTCTCTCTTTGTTTGCTTGCTCTGGTTCCCTATCAAAAAATCATGCAACTGCATGAATTAATTTGCTTCCACAATGTATCAATACAAATGTCTTTCATCCCGGCCCAGAATGACATACTAGTAGTTCCCTGGTTACCCGGTACTATGTAAGACACTCATAAATCTCTACCTAATAACTGATATATAATAATAACTCTTACTCCCTAGAGATTCTCTCTTTGTTTCCCAATGCAAAACGAATGCCACTTAATAACGCTCCGTCTGAAAGACCTCCTACTCGGTGATTTTGTTCATCTTTTGCTATTACCTCTTGTAAATCTAAGGAATCACAATCATTTGGATCAGACAAAATACCAAGCTTCCATAAACAAGGTACATGGATACAGTTCCTACATATTGATGATTCCGCTTGGACTGATTTGCACGTAGCAGAACACACGTTCCTGAAACCGCTAGGGAAAAAATAATGTTTGCACTCCTGATATCATATAAAATAAACAATTACTCTCTTCCATGTTTTTACAAAGTGAGGAGACTACCCACGGGTGATATTTGTAATGTTCCCCAGATGTCCTGAAAGGCAAGTTATACATATTTCAAATGTACAATACTTAAAAGGAACCATTTTGTATTTCATGAAATAACTAAAATCACTTACATAAGGAATGTCAAGTGGACCGAAGGGAGATTCCCTGCCATTAGTAAATATACAGTTTGGTTCCCAAAATATGTCGCATTTGTAGGATTTCTTCAGTACATCAATAAAGGGACTGAAAAATTTCTGCTACTTTGTGAGCATTAGCATCTTTTCACCTCAAGTGACTGAAGTTATAATAAAACCCTCATAATTATAAATAAATAATTTTACCCCAAGACATATTTTTAAGGTTAGCTTGGATGTAGAATCACTTTGTTATTCGTGCCCTTCATAAAAAAGACAATTCTAAATATTTTACACCAAATATTTAATCATTAAGACCCCGCCTCCCTTTTTTTAATAGTTTCAGCGTCGCGGATTTTTTATAAGCAGTTGGAAATGGGTGTGCCAGACACAGCCTTTATTTCCAATGGTGAAGCACACATTCAAAGTAAAGGCGTGAATAGAATATCTAAACTATTTCCAGTTTTTTCAGAAATTTTACAAAATACTTATATTTGCTTCTTGGATTTATGAAACTTAGGTTACCAACCACAGCTCTAAGGCACGTTACGCCATACAGCGCCTAATGTGTGAAAAGAGGGTGTTGGAGTGGTTGGACAGCGAGATAAAAAGATCCAAAAGAAAAAAAAAGAGAGAGAGAGATGAAATAAAAGGTGGAACCAGGAGAAACCCCATAGTTGCACTAACAAATAATGGTTATAAAGGTTAGACAACGTGACTGAGGAAAGGAAGTGGGGATGGAGGTAAAGTAAAATGTGGATGCAGCTAGGGGCCGATGGGAGGCTGCAAACATCCACCACGTGAGGTGCACTGACAGCATTAAGCCTTTACAAGCAGCTTATGATAAATTAGCGCTCTTTTGCTGGCCACTCTCTGTTCTGCAGTATTTTCGTTAAAAACGCTTTCCGTCGGTTTGTTAATGAGACCGGGCAGATGCAGTTCATGACTGCATTCATACATCATCTAAAACTGCATATGAAAATAAAGATAAACTCTCTTTTCACGCATCAATTTGTCTATAAGATGATTATGTTAATACTTCGGATTTAGAAAAATGACAGTTTCGAGTTTTGTAGGCCGCTTTTTCCATCAAAAATTAAACTTTGCTTACTCTCTTCTCCTCGGGTTTAATTGTACCGTATTTTCTGAATATCTTTTAACCATCCAAGAATTTTAATATAACCCTATAGATTATAAATATGATTTAATTTCCATAATTAAAAACAAAGATTTCCATAGTCATCAAGTTATGGTAGTTATACGCTTTCAATAATTATCTAATATTCTTAATCATTAACTGCCGGCTGTCTGCAGTAATCCGATGATTTTTGAATCGTTAACTAAACATAAAGAAAGATCTATTCCTTTAATGGTCTCTGGAGTCATGAGTCCGTTAATATAACCTTAGATGTGGGCTCGGACATTAGCTCCATCAGCAGGTTGGGAGAATTGCTTAACAGGTGTTAAAAATCAAACTGAATGTTCACGTACTACAGGGCACTTCAACTTACCTTAACACACCATTAATTAGGTAGATTCCCAAATTAATGGTAAAGTTCAAATTCATCATTAACTGTCCTTCCTTGAGCCGTTAAACAGCTAGTTTAAACACCAGACACAACGTCAATTCCTCTTTGACTTTTGTTAATTTTTCGCTGGAACCCAACAGTCGATTCTCGTTTAATTCAGATATGCTTTTCTTCCATTTATTTTACGTTCTTTAACATTTATGCCTGACACTGTTATTACAAATTTCATTTCACTTTTTACAGCTTTGCAAATGGGACACATAGAATCTTGAAGCGTTCTCCTAATAAAGTATATCTACAAAGAACACTAGAACTGTCCTTCCCCCTTTTTATTGTATATTCCATACACAATATATATGTAATATAATATATATGTATTATATATACATATACAGTACATATGTGTGTGTGTGCACGCGCGAAAGTGCGAATGTGTGTATATACTCTTAACAGTATTCCTAGGTCTTTATATCACACCGTAAAATAATATTTTATCCTTTCGAAGAGTTACTAATTGTACATTTCCTTTATTCAGTTTTGCCTATGCACCTATATTCTAAACAGGGAAAATACCCCTTTTACAGGAGGGTAAAGGTACTCTAACATAGAGATAACAAAAGAGAGAGCCTTAATAACTGTACACACGGAAGGGAACTGCCCAAGTACACTGAGGGGGAAAACCACATTAAAAAAAAGAAAATAAAAAAGGAAGAGAGAACAAATTAAAACCAGTGAGTATGCGGAAGGGATACTTCAACTGAGAGGCAAAATGAAGCACTTGTCTTCCTGGGAAATGAAGAAAAAATGCGATTAACAGCAAATTTCTAGAGGAAACAATGAATAGTTTTGTGGCAACGACGAACGAGAGAGCCCTCTCGACAGGTAATTCTGCAAAGAGAGGATCATAGAGGAATTTACGCATTAGAATTCACTAATGGTACAGTTGGGAGAAATGAAGTAGGAAGAAAATAATTCTTTTATTCTCGAATAGTAAAATGAATTTTGAAGTAAGTTAGTGGACCTATATTTAAATTACTTTTCCCTAATATTACTGATTCCCAGAATTATATGATATTTCATTTAGAGGAGGTATCTCTCGTTCTCTCTCAAAAGAAGCGTATGTAAATAGGTAGGAAAACAACTCAATATGTAGCTATTATTTTCTTAAGAATTGTCATTATCTTACGAGAACGCTAACAGTCAAGAACAAAAATTAATTAAATGTATGTCGATATACATATACATATATATAATTAACATGTGTGTATACACACACAAACACACACCCACATATATATATATATGAGTGTATCAATTCAAGCTACAAATGTCCTTTAATATCTAAATTCACTTTACCTCCCAAATGATATATTTTCATATATGCACCGAAGGGGAATTTTTTTAGTGATAACAATTTCGTCCCACCCCATGGGATCGAACCACCGTCCAAGTGGACGGGGACGAAATCAGGACAGTCAGTGACGCTATCCAATCAGCCAACAGAGACGCTATAAGTTCATATCGATTCTGACCTTACAAATCACCCTCGACCTCGGTGCTTTTCGTAATTAGAATCGATAGGAACCCAACCCCGTCTACCATGTTTAGCCATTCGGAGCGCTTTGACAGGCACATAGCCTTTTTGTTATGAATAATTATTACATCGAAACGTGATCCATTTATATATCAATTCAAGCTACAAATGTCCTTTAAAATATCTAAATCACTTTACCTCCCAAAATGATATATTTTTCATATGTACCGAAAGGGGAGGGGAATTTTTTAGTTGATAACAATTTCGTCCCCCCATGGGATCGAACCACCGTCCAAGTGGACGGGGACGAAATCAGGACAGTCAGTGACGCTATCCAATCAGCCAACAGAGACGCTATAAGTTCATATCGATTCTGACCTTACAAATCACCCTCGACCTCGGTGCTTTCGTAATTAGAATCGATATGGAACCCCGTCTACCATGTTAGCCAATTCGAGCGTTTGACAGCACATAGCCTTTTGTTATGAATAATTATCACATCGAACCGTGATCCATTTATATATCAATTCAAGCTACAAATGTCCTTTAATATCTAAATTCACTTTACCTGTGTATATATATACACCTGTTCTGTCCTTATCGGGAATTTCCTACAATTGTACCTGGAGAATCTAGGCTGGGCTAATATATGCTATCATTACCAGATTAGGGAGGTAGCATTAGGGAACTATTTTATGCAAATGCTGCTACATAAAACTACAGTAAAATTACTTATGGAAAATAACCGTACGCAATCTAAAAGCAATCCCGTGTATTTCACTTATATAAAATTAGAAGATATTTGTGGAAAGAGTTCAACTGAAATTAGGTAACATGGAGGGATTTTCCAAACAGAGTCACTTACTGCAGTTATTGGGTCACTAAAGTTATGTTTATTAACATATCTTAAAATGAATTAATAGAGATTAGTAAATATACATCGCCAAGTAATTCTAAGAAATAATATGATTGTACCACGAGACACAACAAAATAAATCACTGCTAACGACATACATTTTGGTGGTAGTATAACTAAGATGTCTACAAGGAAAAGGCACTAACCATTTTACAACAAAAAAATCAGACAACCCTGGAATACCATCACTAACACCAAATTCATTGCCATATCTTTTGTTTGTTACCTTCCATACTAAAAATCTATGCCATATATCTCATCCAATCCTTATTCCACTTTGCTGGCTTATTAACATGTCCTATATCATGAACATTTTTATAAATACCCCATTCATTGTTCTTTATATTCTGGCGAAAATATCACATGCTAAGCAAATCCAGTCCCATAAAATTTCGACCTCATCATAGGAAATGGGAACTTTGCTGTGGTTTCTTCTTCCCCAAACAAACAGCCAATGTGCTGTATCCATCAACAGAACAGCGATTCAACAGTTTCTGAAGCACAAATAAATGTGAAACAGCCGTTGGATTTTAATGCTCACGCTTACCTGGTCTTATTCTTACTGCAGATATTTAAAGACTTAATGAGAACTCTCCTTTCTCTCATAATTGTCAGGAATTTTCAAGAGATTTATCTTTAGCAAAAACTTTTTTAGATTTATGCTTGAAGAAGAAAATACTGTAATATTAAACAAAGTAAGAACCGTGCACTTTCTCTGCTAAAATATAACTATATTTCCATAAGTATAAACAAAAACGAAAATGTTTTCAAGGGGTCTTTTTTCTTATTCACACTCTAAACGAGCTTATTGACAGTCTGAGATCTGCAAAACGATATAGTTATTGTTCCTTCAGTAACTGCTTAGTTTCTTCATGAAGATGGTGGAGCTTTGGCCATGGGTTACGAGAAATCTACTACGCTTGAACAAATTATATTTGGTCATCCACCTTTGTATTTCATTGGCGGGAATGGATCCGTTGGAGCCGACTTCCTGAATAGGCTTGAGTGACGCCGCTAAAATGAACAGAACTGGACTTCCAAACCACTACTATGAGATTCAGGGCCTCTGTAACATGGTTTTTTCGCAATAACTTTTTATCTATGCATTTCATAAATATAACGCTTATTCAGAATACATATTATATCAACACATAAATTTTGAGTGTATTCTGCACTACGTAGGTTGAATAAATTTGGTACTTATAATGTAAAAGTGACCATTTTTGAAGACGGGCCAACTTACTCAGAGAAAAGGTTTCGAACGCACTCGTTACGTAACTTATGACAGCATTTCTTCCTTCTTTCTCGATGGATGATTGGTTATACGTAACGATGGCTAAACCTCTGGCAACAATGACATACAAATTTAAATACAAGCAAAGCAGTACACCTTTATGAACTCTGGAACCTCTCCACTGATAATTGTCATAATGAACAAACCAACAAAATATGTTAATAAATACAAAAACACTTCGATTATTAGTCTAACTCCCAAAATAAGTTTCCAAAGAAATTACAGTCTACTTTATAGGTCACAATCAGATTGACAAGATGTAGGGAATAGTTGGTAATTATCAAAAACATAGTAGACAAGCTTGATTTGATAACTGCTATATCCAATGTCAAGCAATTTTTATTTATTGGCTATCTACCTATTTACTGAAAAAAAAAAAAGCCGGTACCGTATATTGGCTTTAAACCTTCACCAATAATTATCGTCAGAATGGTGACTTCATGAGGCTCCACCCACTTTCGCCTCGTTATAATTTAGGATAACACTGAAGGCTACCATGGGCATTGTTGGATTAGAAAATTTAACTTCTGGCTATAAAAACTAATTTCTCGAGTAGTTGTAAGAAGTGCTAAATGATCCTCAAGGATCCCAGCAGTTGGCCTAAACGTTTAATTCATGTATATTGCTATACTGTTGCGGCACTACTGCTACAATAGTATTACTACGCTAGCACTATGTATCGTTCCGCCATTCATAAAGTCTTTGGGTTTCTCAGAGCCAATGGAATTTCTGTCTGGTGGATGGGCGGGGCAACATTTAGTCAAGAGGTGTTTGTTTACCTTGCTTACGTAATGAATGTTTTTCGACTCTTGGCTCGTAATCATTGGCCATGGCGTCGGCTGTATCATTTTTACTCTATAAAAATTAAAACTATCGGGTTTAGGTTATTGATAATGCTGACAAAATTTGTGTGTGGTTGTAAAATATACATATGTCAACTTTCAGCTACATCCGATGCTTTGACAAGGAGCAAAGTCCAAAAAACCGTGTTACAGAGACCCTGAATCTCATAGTAGGGCAACAGAATTTAATGGCTTCAAGCTTTTAGGACTACACTCTCTCCATCTGCCGGCCATAAATTGGAAGGTTGTTGGCTACCGCCGGGGCCCTTAGAGGGGTAAAATTAATGGCTGTCACTTCTCTAGACATAATGCTAGACCTGCTTTTGTATTACTTGAAAAGGAAAGGGTTAACGTGAAGTTCTATTTATTGAAATTATATTAAAACAAAATTACTTCCAAATTTGACCTCGGTAAGAAATGTAAGGTGGCTTGAGGAAATGTGTGCTTGTCAAAGTCGATAAACAGGCAAACATGTAATGGTTAACGGGAGACAACAAATAGGGAATAAGCGTGATATGAGAGAAGTCTGACACAGGAATAGTCATCTTGTTTGCTGTAGCGGCCTATTCACTGGTGAGGATGTAGATCTCTGATGATGGAGCTGAAGAGCCCAAGGAAAAGGAACTGGCCAGAGAATTGAGGCATTGCGAGACACCATCCAGCAGGTGAACTTGACATAATAAATCGTCAGTTGCAGCAGAGGTCGACTACTATGAAGGCGTTAGACAGATCACTCATGAGGTGTTGCAACAGCAGGCATGGTGAGAGAGGGCCCACTCGCTCGAGGCTGAAACGTTGTTTCTGAAGAAGGACAACGATAAAGATGGACGAACAACAGCTGGAAAACAAAATCCTGAAAATCACAGAAGAAAATCACCAGATGAAGTACAACACAAAGTAAATTGGGTAAAAAAACGATGCATTATGTGAGGGATCTGTCTGTCCAGTTAGCACAGGCAAACTGCCAGCTTCAAAGGTCTGAGAAACTCTTACGACAGAAGGAGAAAGCCAGCAGCTCAGGACTGAATAAGCATCGCGGATGGCGAGGCTCATCCAGAAACAAAATGACGGGACCGAGGCAGCGCGAATCCGAGAGGAAAGACCTCGAGCTCAGGTTCTAGCGCCTGCTGAAGGAAGTGGAAGACCTCACGAAGGAAAAGCGTCGACTCCAGAGTGACCTTAAGGTCAAGAGGATGAAAGGCTTCCCAAGTACTCAAGAATCCCAACGGGAAAGCATCCTTCAAGACACACATGAAAGAGGACGAACGAACGAACACACTTTCTCCGTCTGACTCCAAGGCAGGAGGAAGACTTCGAAATCGAGAAGAGACGAGTCGAAGCCTCTGGCAGATTCTCAAACCAACCTTTCGCTTCAAGCTCTTTTCCTCACCCTCTACGAGAGAGTCTACCATCAAACACAAGTTTTCAAAAAGAAGTTGAAAAGCATATAACACCATGTCAAGAAATTCTAAATTTATATACATTCAAAATTTTGAATATAGATAAATTTAGAGTTGGAGCAATACGAAGCTTCAAGAACTACAGTACAAGCTGTCAGAGGACCGTCCACAAACTAGTTATTGTTCAAAAAGAAGTTGAAAAGCTTATAGCACCATGTCAGGATATTCTAAATTTACATATATTCAGAAATTTTGAATATATATAAATTCAGAGTTGGAGCAATGCGAAGCTTCAAGAACTACAGTACAATCTGTCAGAGGACCGTCCAGAAACAAGTTATTGTTCAAAAAAAGTTGAAAAGCATATAACACCATGTCAGGAAATTCTAAATTTATATATATTCAGATATTTTGAATATATATAAATTCAGAGATGGAGCAATACGAAGCTTAAAGAACTAGTACAGTACAAGCTGTCAGAGGACCGTCCAGAAACAAGTTATTGTTCAAAATGAAGTTGAAAAGCATACAGCACCATGTCAGGAAATTCTAAACTTATATATATTCAGAAATTCTGAATATATATAAATTCAGAGTTGGGGCGATACTTCAAGAACTACAGTATTTTTTTTTTTTTTTTGGTGAGCAGTGCCAATGAGCAGAGGGAAGGCGCTCATTGCTGGCTAATCAAAACCCCTCTGCAATGATTTGGCCCTGTTATGACACCCCAGCAGTGAGGCATCATGCCGTTAAAAGCGCAAGGAGAGAGAGAGAGAGAGAGAGAGAGAGAGAGAGAGAGAGAGAGAGAGAGAGAGAGTTAAGAAAAATTTCAGAAGCAGATGGAAGAGATAGGCTACTCTTGTAGGTGCAGGACGGAATACATATGGAGGAGTTAAAAAAGAATCCTGAGAATGCCAAACACGGCATAACTGCTCACTTAGAAAAGACAGAGAACAGGAAGCTCCAGGAAGGCGAAAGGTCAAAAAGAACGTTCCTATAAGTACTAAGAAGGAATAAAGATGGCATTAGTTGTAGATACTGAGAAGGAGGAGGAGGGCTGACAGAAGGGCTGAGAGAAAGCAGTAAAAGGATGCATGAAGGTCTGCAGAGAAGAGATACAAGGAAACAAGAAATAAAGGAAGACTGGATACACGAAGGAGTCCTGGAAGCGGAAATGAGAGGAGCCGGAGGAAAGCGAGATAAACCAAAGAGAAGTCAAACGAAAGGATAGCAAGAACATCGATAGGAACAGAAAAACTCTGATTTCCAAAGAGACAAAAGAAGATCAAGCAAAATGAGAAAGAAGCTATTAGAAGATCATCAATAAACCGATTTTGTGCAAGGTGAAATTGTCAATGTTCATTTGAGGGATTGTAACGGTAATTGCTTTATAGCAAAGGAAGATGAAGGAAAGGACAACGCATCTTCGAGAAGTTCTGCAGCACGTAGGCATTCGCGCTTGTTGTTGGAGGTGCCTGTTCTTATGATGGTTCTAGAATCGGCAGGAGTGTTGTGGAACTCGTCAGGTGCCGACGTGACGTGAGAAACGCCACGATTTCTGATGCAATACCTCGTCTAGATTCTTCGGAGAAGTTCCGGTAATCTCGGGAGTCTGTGACACTCGCCGTAGGCCCCGCCCCCAGGATGCCGTATAAATACGACGGACGAAGTAGGAGAGAGAGAGATCATCAGTTAGTCACAGAGAGATATCCTCAGTAAGAGCCACAGATCAGATTATCAGTGAGAGATCAGCAGCAGCAGAGATCATCCGAGAGAGATAAGAGAAAAAGGAACCGACGAAGGATCAGAAGAAAAGTCACTCGAGAGAGTTTGGTCGAATTTTGGTCAAGCCATCTTCAGGAGTGGACGACTGAGTTATTTCGATGTTAGGGGAGACTTCAGAGAAGCGACGTTCTGCTAGAGGTTTTGGGAAGTTCCTGCCCCTCAAGTATCAAGAGTAGACATTATTTTCTGCAATACGGAGTCAAGAAGACGTCGGCAATCGCAGGTCTCCTTTTGTGAAGCCATCGCTTCGAGTCGCAAAACTAACCAGCAAGTATTTGAATTACCTCACTGTTCCCCCAGTTCATGCAGTGTAAGATTTTGCCTTTTTATGTAAATAGGAGATACCATTCTGCATTTACCTTTGTTAGTAAGCTTGTAAATAAACCTTTGTCTTGTTAGTGTTTCTTTCTATATTCGTATCCCCAGTTTCAACTGTTGGTGTTGAAATTTTTTTTTTTTTATTTCATATCGAACCTGAAGCGGACCTCTCTCTCTCTCAGAGGCGATAACAGGGATCCTCCGGAAGACGAACTACAAATGGAAACCTGTTTCAAGGAATTCTAAGAAGTGTTGTTATGGTGAGCAGTGCCAATGAGCAGAGGGAAGGCGCTCACTGCTGTTTAAACAAAACCCTTCTGCAATGATTTGGCCCTGTGATGATATCCCAGCAGTAAGGCATCATTGCCGTCAAACGTGCAGAGAGAGAGAGAGAGAGAGAGAGAGAGAGAGAGAGAGAGAGAGAGAGAGAGAGAGAGAGAATACAGCTGCTACAGGATAATGAAAAAGAAGGACATTTTCGTCTGAATAATATTAATATGAATAATCAGTTCCAATAATATTTTATATAGAAAATATAATGATTTACAACAATACGATGAGATAAGAATCCATAATTATTATTTTCCAAAATATATCCGATAACATTTCTTAAAGCAGAAGATCTCAAATATATCCATTTGATTAATAACTAAACAGGAATAAAAGCTCAATCCCTCTCTCTCTCTCTCTCTCTCTCTCTCTCTCTCTCTCTCGGGACACTGTATGCATTTCTTTCATTACCATTCCTCATACTCTATTTCTCTTTCTCTCTCTCTCTCTCTTCTCTTTTCTTATCTCTTTGTCCAAACATATTTCATTCATTACTGCATTTCTTTGCCGATTACCGTAATTTCGCTCCTCCTCCCATTCGAACCATTCTAACTATGTACTGGTTGTCTGAACATGGGCCACCTTTCAGGGAAAGAAGGGCATGATCTCTCCAAGCCAGGTTTGGCGGGGCGACGCCGATTTTGTTACTGGCTGTACATACACTCTATAGTATGTAAGTAACACATAAGCTTTTTATTAAACCAAATAATAATAATAAATAACCAGTTAATATAGAATTCCTCATTTCTTAAGAATAACTTGCACTCAAATAGATTAGGACCTTTGTCATTTTTACCTACTCATATAGGCATAAATGGGCTTGACTCCTTGTCAGATTAGTTGCATCTAAATTCCCTTGACTATATGTTTTGGAATCCAAAGGGATTGTAAATTTAATCTTGGCAATATTATGATAACTTAATATTTAATGTTTATTTGATATTATATGACTATATATATATATATATATATACATATATATATATATATATATATATATATATATATACACGTGATATATACGTATATATATACATACATATATATATGTGTATGCACATACACACATACCTAATTAAATATTTAAATAATCTACCTATAAGATAACTGAGATTGAATCTATACACAGACACAAATATATATATATATAATATATATATATATATATATATATATATTTATATATATATATATATATATATATATATATATATATATATATATATTTATATATATATCTATATATATATATAGATATATATATATAATATATATATTATATATATATATATATATATATATACACATATGTATATGTATATGTATATCTAAGTCTTATCGCTTGGCGATAGACTTTTTGTGTTCTCCTTACGACTGTCATTCGTAAGTATTTTTGGTTCCTCTCATCTCCCTTGGATATCTTAGTAGAGTGGTTCTTTCTTGACTAAAGGAGATGATTCAAACAGGCAAGTTGAACAAAGATAACAACTTTATTCTGTAACTCCATACTAGGAGATGCAGCTCGGTCGGAAGACCGATATGTTTGATGGTTGGCGCGGAACTGCCATTCTAAAGCATCGCGTCGATAGCGGAACATTAGCTATCTCAGCAATTCATATAAAAAAAAACATACGTAGTCCGCCGGCTCGGAAGTTACAAGTTTCCGGCGTAGGTTAACAGGTCAACCGCTTCCCATGGAAGTTGTTGTGCAAAGTTATCATAAACATAAAATGTTGACAAAGCTTTGAGCTAGATCAGGCTACTGCAGACAGCGCATAGCGTAATCTAGGTCTGCTTTGGTCACGTAGAACCTCCTAATGCCATGACCTCAGGTCATGGGTTTATATTTACAGATCTTGTAAATTTAATAGATGTAATTATTACATTAGGCTCGGACTGCTACCTATTCAAGCCTTGAATAACAAAAAAAAATTACTTTAAACATTGTTCATAGGAGCGTGCTCGTAACATACGTCTAGGTATAACATAATAAGTGATTAAATGCATAAAAAGGTTCTGTTACATACCCTTGTTGACATATTCATAAACAAAGATAAATGCATGGAAAATATAGATCCATGTTTGGTAATAATAATGATTAGGTACCCCAAAAATAATAAAAAGGTAAAAATCAAAACATGTATACATGATTAAATATGATAACAGGTAACCTGATTAAGAATAATGGTTACTAAATAATGATTATAGCATGATCATGGATAATTGTTAAAGAGTACTTGACACTCTTTGTAATAGATAAATATAATTGTAGCAATGGTATAATAGTATAACTATGGAAATCTGCAGAAAAGCAATATATAGGGCGGGTGATATATTTTATTAGGTGCCCGAAAAATACCTTTAGGAATATTAATGTATAATATTGGGCTATAATGCTTTATTAGGCGCCCTGGAGATACTTTAACTGTTCAAATGCAAAGGCGTGAGTTTCTTTTGTCCTACATTTTTTGCCAGCATACGGACCGCTTTTCACACACAACACAATTCCAGACAATTCCCTAGGCACGAACTGAAGTGGCCAGGTTCAGGCGGCCCTAAACGCAAACGACTTGAGTTTAACGGGTACGTCATCTAGACGGGCCAATACGTTCCCTTGGAGATCCTTCTGTTTACGCCTCAGCCTACGCCAAGCAAAGATGTTGACGGCGATAACCAATATGGCCGTCACGCTGAACAACCGGCTAGCAGAATGTAGTAGCGAAGATTTTCTCCACCTGCATAAGTCGATGACGCGTGGGTCATCTCAGCCAGTTGCGTCAAACGATGAGCTACTCGCGCGTTGTATGGTAGAGGTAGTGACGGGATGATTGTGGAAGCCAACGTGTAGTTCGCGAAATACGCCTTCTCACGTATTATCGTGTTGACCACTCTGACGTTGTAGTTTGTAGATGTCCCGTACAACCATCGGCTGCTACGAAGATAGGGGCATGGGCGGTGGTACCGTCCGGACACACGACGTCGAATCCGCCTTATCATAACGGATCCGGAGAACCATTATTCATCCTGTAATTGAATTTATTACCGTAAAAGGGATAAAGTTTCCCCAGACAACCTTCGCTTGTATGAGAGAGAGAGCCGTTTAGCACTATGTCTAACTCACATGAATCCGTTGATATAGGATAGAATTCAAAAGAGTCAGCTGTACAAATTTTATTATTCATGGCTTCTGAACAGTGAGTGAGTTTATCTAAAGTCTTTAATGATTGTAAATGATTTCTTATCAGAAGAAATCAGTACATGCCCCGTTAAATTGGATATTACTGGATTTGAGTTATTCGTCATGAAAGTAGGAAACGGTGCTATTTTGTTATGATTGCCAAGCATCGGAAGAATCAAAAGGAATTGTGATCATAATTCTATAATTTTCAACGCTGACTGATATTAGGCTATAATAGAACTCTACTTTATGGGCATCTAATAAAGGAATATAACCTAGCTTCTCCCGTCCGTTTTCCAAAGTTAACGTCAGATCTTTAATAGGCATGAGGTGAGGAGATAACACACCCTTTGTTGCTAACGTAATTGCTTCTACGTAATCCTTTGACTTTTCAATAAAATGTGATATTTTCACACGGATATGATCTATTTTCGAACTATAGTAAGCTAACGTAGCCAGCAAATGTTGAACTTCCATGACCTGATCGATATTATTTGAATGTTCATTAACGATACTCATTATTTGATTGATCGAAGATAACTGGCTGCGAAGTTCAGATAAAGCCAGTTCTGTTTTGTGTTGCAAAAACTCAATTCTTTTATTTTGATTATTTATCTTAAGGCGATTTGAGATTCCTAAGCCTAGATTCGCAACTGATCCTAAGATGTTTAGTCCAGCCAGAATAAGCGGGTTGCGGCGTTCAAGAGTATTGTGCCGCACAGACCACATCAGCAGGTCACGAGCGAGTTCTTCTGCCTCGGCGGTTTTATTTTGTATGTCATAAGACAACATTTCCGCGACGCTTAGTGTTTGAGCTACCGAAATCTCTGAGTTAGCATGAAAATTACGTTCGTGCATTTCCTTAAGGGAAATACCAAACCTCATCAGGTCATTCTTTAAGTTAAGGACGTCATCTTCAGGCAAGAAAATCGCATGCATATCTACTTCTATAACAATATTACTTGACACGATGAATACATCATCTATTCTCTCGATAATCGAGCCATGATTAAATTCTATTTCTTTCGTCCTAGCGCTCTTTCCATACAACAAAGATGTCTGAATACACAATATCACTCCTAACAATAACAGATTCATTTTTGAAACCTGCAATGAGTAAAACATATGTAATAACTCGCGTAAAAGAATAGGTTTACAATATGATTGATAGATATATATATATAAATTATTATACAAGTTTCATAAATACAACCATTTTTTCCCTCACTCCATCTACCTTTCTTTAGATTCTGATATGTGCCAATGGGACTATTCTCACATCAGTGGGTTTGGATACATTTTGAACCCTAACTCTATTGGCCGTTAAATTTTCTAAAATGTTTTAAACGGGCCTTCAAACTTAGGTGTCAGTTTATAATTTAAACCTTTACGTACGTATACTTGTATGTATACCTGATCGCCCACGGCATATGTTCTAGTTGGCTTAGCTATTTTATCATGATTTTTTTTCATTATGATTTGTGCTTCTTCTAAATTCTTACGAATTATATTATATCGACTTATGCTTGCATCCATAACATCCTTTAGAGGATTTGATAAATTAGTTGTAGGCTTTAAGATGTGGAAAGGCGTTCGGGCCGGGATACCGTACAGTGCCTCGTGCGGTGTCATTTTAATAGACACATGATACGAGTGATTAAGTGTGCTTAGTACCGCAGGTATGGCAATGTCCCAGTTGGGGTCTGCCCCCCCTAAGGTGACCCTTAAAATGTTTAAAACCTTACGATTTGCCCTTTCCACTAGCCCATTAGACTCTGGGTGATAGATCATGGTATTGATTTTCTTTATACAAAGGAATTCGCACAAGGAGTTAAGGAAATGATTATTGAACTCCCCGCCCGAGTCTGAGATAATGATGTGTGGAAATTCCATGTTTTACAATGTAGCACTCGTAAAACTTCCTAGCGCACTCAACCGCGGTTTTTGTTTATAAGCGCTATAAGTTCTGTATATCGAGTCAAAGCGTCTATAATTACTAGGAGGTGCTTATTTCCTCTGTCTGACTCGTAAAATCCTGTTAATAAATCTAAATGTACTCTTTCAAAGGGTTGATTTGGCACGGGGTAAGCCCCTAGGCTGACAGGTGTCTTCGTGTGCCCTTTGTATTCTTGACAAGTGCGACAATTTGCTATGTGTTTTTTTATATCTGTAAGCATCGTATGCCAATAAAAAATAAGGATTTGGCTTTCTGTGACATCAAGGTATAACCCGGGTGTCCGTGCAGTGGATTTTCATGCAACCACTTTAAGACAGTGGGTAAGAGTGAGATAGGCACCACACCTGGTTGTTATTCAACTGCGGTGTGTTGCGGGTTTTCCTCGTCACGGATCTACACAGGATATTGTCCTGTAGGATATAATTCTGCTGCTTATACTTTAGGTATTCCTTTTTCCCTTCGGATTTCCGTTTAACGCAATGATGATTTTTTCTATTTGCGGATCTTTTCTTTGTTCCGTCTGTAATAGTTCAGCACTCCAGCCCAGATCTTCCTGTTCAGATATAGTTTTAACAATGGGCGTGGAGGTTGAGATATCTATTAATTCAGCTAATGGCTCGGTACAAGATGAAGAGGGGTTGCGTGATAATGCGTCAGCAATGATATTTGCTTTCCCAGGTAAATACCCGATCCTCGCGCCAAAGTCCTGAATGATCATGTGCCACCGAGTTCGCTTGGGGCTGTGACTAAAGCCTTTAAAGAAGTCGGTTAGGGGCTTATGATCAGTGAGAACCTTGACGGGGTAACCGTATATTATGAATTTAAAGTGCACGAGTGAATTAACAATAGCGAGCCCTTCCTTGTCTATTACTGCATATTTACTTTCGGAAGGTCTCAGTTTACGTGAATAAAAAAGCTATAGGGAAAAAACTGTTTATCATATTGTTGAAGCAATACCCCACCTACTCCTAGGTCTGAGGCATCTGTTGCTATGAAAAATTCCTTACCGAAGTCAGGAAAATTTCAAGATAGGAGAACTACACAGTTCATCTTTCAATTTATCGAACGCCTGTTGATGAATTTCAGACCATACGAAATCTACGCCTTTTTTTATAAGATCGGTTAGGGGAGCGGCTATGATTGAGTAGTTGCGGATGAAGCGGCGATAGTAGCCGCTACATCCTAAAAATTGCTGTATTCCCTTGACGTTAGTAGGTATCGGAAAGTTACGGATAGCCGACACCTTATCATGGATGACTTTAAGACCTTCACTAGAAACCGTGAAACCTAGATAGACTAGTTCTGTTTTAAAAATTCACACTTACTTATCTTTACCCTTAATTTATGCTGCCTTAATCTTTGTAGCACTAACTCCAATTTACGTAAATGTTCTTCTAATGTGTTGGAAAAGATTACTAGGTCGTCCATGTAGGCATGTAGGATATCTCCTAACAAGTCTCCAAACACGATGTTTATCATACGAGTAAAAGTTATAGGAGCACAACGTAAACCAAAAGGCATACGCAAAAATTCATAATGTCCCCTGGCTGTGCTGAAGGCAGTGTATGGGATACTCTCTTGTTCCAACGGAATCTGATGAAATCCTTTTAGTAAGTCTAGGCTTGTGAAAATAATTTATTCTGGCCTAGTAAGGATAGGATATCATCGGTACATGGTACTGGGAATCTGTCAGGGATTGTTTCTTCATTTAAACGACGAAAATCTACGCATATCCGCCAAGTTCGATCTTTTTTCGGTACTACTATTAACGGAAAATTATAAGGGCTGTTTGATTTCCTAATGACTCCTTCTTTTAACATTTTACCTACTTCCTCTGTTATCTCATTCTGAAATTTCATAGGAAGTCGGTACGAAGGTACATAGATTACTTTCTGTTTGTCCTTGAGCCTTATTTGATGCTCGATGACATCCGTTTTTGTTTTCCTAAGCGTAGTGGAAAAAACATCATGATATTTAGTTAAAAGATTCAAAAATTTCTGCTGAATTTCTTCTTCTTGAATGTCCTTATTGATTTTGTTCTTTATAGATTGCAAAAGGGGTTCATCCGCAACTGATTGAGCGTGATTTATCTCAGCTACGGTAAGAATGCGATGTTTATAAACTTCGGCATCCAAGATATGTTGATTTTTGTGGATTACTAAAGTGGTATTCAAATGATTACAGACTTCGATGTTACATTGTTGTTGTGAGCCGACTGTATAAATGGCTTGTGTGACGGATAATCCGTGTGTTCTCAGAGTTTCGGAAAGGATTAATGTTTCAGATCCTGGCAAGGTTCTCTTTACACGCACTAATATTATTTGAAGTTACGTTAGGCTCGAGAGTTTGCGTGCAAGCTGATATTACGGGTGAGCGAGAGTTCTGTTGGGTTGCCTGTATTATTTCTTGGTTCATGAGACAGGTGATTGGTTCCGTAATGTAAGTGACAACTCTGTCTGTCTCTTTATTATCTAAAACTGATTTTAGGGTATTAGAAGACCTATAGAATTTCCCTTTGATATACACGCCGTGTTTTGCAGGTGCTAAGATAATATTTTGAGTGCCCATAGACGGGTATCCGATAATTACTGCGGGATACATATTAATGTTTTGTACAACGACAAAGGTATCAGCAAACGTGCGCTTACCGACCTTGTACTGTACATGAGTTACGCCCACAACATTTAATTCATTATTCCCAATGCCTGAGAGCCTTATTCCGGACTTTTCTATAGGGAAATTTGAAAAGAGTAAATGATGAGTTCTTAAATCCATGATATTACGTGGACTACCAGAATCAAAGAATAAAGTGAATGACTTATGGTCCAAATTTACTGCATGTAAGGTTGGTCGCAACTCGTCTTGACTAATAATTGCATGAATTTGTTGCAAATCTACGGGAACCTGCACAGATTTTTTTGATTCGGCCGTGTGTTTCATAGGAAAATCAATTGTCTCACAATGATCTGATAAATGATTAAACTGATTATTTGATACAAAAGATGTTGATATTGATGACCCAACATCGCCCTCTCCCCCCTTGGAGTGAACTACGTGGTATTTGTTTTGTTTATCACACCTTGAAAATTCGCTTGCCCTTGCGAGTTCTGGCTAGACGGCCCAGGAACAGAGGTACCTGAAGCACGATTTGTTTGTTTCTGCTGTTGTGCAGAATTTCCGTTTGGTTGTTTCTTCTTATAGTACTGAGGACCCTTCTTTTTATTTTCACTGGCAACTGGTTGCGTGTTTGTAGCATTCTGCTGTTGATTCCTCGAGTAGCAACGGTTATATGAATGAGTTGAACTATTGTGTATTGAACAAAAACGCGTCCGACAGTCTGAAATCATGTGACCTGGTCGTTTACAGTTATAACAAACCATCCCTGCAACTTGATTATTATTATGTACCACATTTACTTGTTGTGGCTTGTTCTCATTTTTTGCAAAAACTTGAATGAGCGAAGGATCTAGGTCGGTACATTTAGACATGTGTTTTTTGATTTGTTTATACACATCTAATTCCGTACTGTCGGGCTGCAATTTTTTATCAAAACACCGTACTAACGCTTCAGGCAACATTGCAGTGATAGACGTAAGGTAGATCAAACGGATATAATCTTTCACTTTGATTTTAGCACCCGCAACCCACCCGGAGTTACTTAAACTATCCTGATATTCATTTAGCCGGTCGGCAATTAGCGCCGCCCGCTCGACAAACATTGAGCTGAGTCATGGAGGCTTGGTTAAGGATATTTCTCAATGCCAATACTACATCTAAAGCCTCTTCACCCCCATACACGGCACGTAATCTAATTTTGAACTCGTCCCATGTAAGCGCCTCTTGGAAAGAAACCCCCCTTAGATACGCACTTGCGTCACCTTTTGCAAAGTCAATGAAGCTCTTGGCCTCCTGTAATTGTACTGCTGGGTCTGTGATGCTTTTTGCTTTTAAATGAGCGTCTACAGATGAGATCCATGCCTCAACATTTTGAGGCAGGAACCCATTGACCCGACCTTGAAAAGGGACAATCGCTGACCTCGCGCTAACGAGAGTCACCACATTGGGGTTGCCAGCCGGAGTAGTTGCCATTTCGACTTTCACTTTTTTCTTATCACCTCTATTCCTTGCAATCCTATCAAAATATCTATAAGAGTACACTCGACCACTACGTAAACGCATAAGCAATGTACTGTATAAGTGTGTTATAATAATAGGAAAATCCCCCAAAAGATACAAAAATACAATAATATGATAAAATATTATACGGAGAATTCCTGCAAGAAACGGTTAATAACAACGAGAAGAGAAAAAAAAATTAATCTGCGGGCGAGAACTCGTAGTTGAAGATTGATTCTGTAATGAAGGAAGATTAATATGGCGAACAACTCACCCCCAGAATACTGGATGATCGACTCTTGATGAACAACACTTCACTGAGGAAAAGACCTGAATAGATAAAAATGGTACTTAGCTCCAGATTATATTGCGAAGGATTGTTGACATGGGATGACGTCTCAGTTCCTGTCTAAGTCTCGCGTCGGAAGTCGTGATGACGTCACGGTCTTCTCTCGGTGCACGATGCGTGGAGAAGTCCAAGATTGATGACGTCACAGCCTCCGTCCTTGCACTACTGCGTCTAGCTGTACACTCTGCGTCCTTGCTCGTGATCGGGTGATGTTCCCTGTGTTTGTTTTCTTCTTTCCGTTGATGTTCGATGCTGCTCTCGTCCGGTGTAGATTCTCGAAGATAAGTGACAACAGTTGCTCAAACGTCGGTGTTAAATGCTTGTATTCCTCTCGATGAAGGACATAGTTGCGTCTTCATAAACTGTTGCGTTGATTGAAGATCCCGTTTCCTCTGTTTAGTTTGATGTTGAAGGTGGAAGTTAGTTCTTGTAGACCTTCGGTCGGCTGATATGGGTCTTGTTAATTATATTCTTCGTTATACGCTGCCACCACATGTAAGTCTTATCGCTTGGCGATAGACTTTTTGTGTTCTCCTTACGACTGTCATTCGTAAGTATTTTTGGTTCCTCTCATCTCCCTTGGATATCTTAGTAGAGTGGTTCTTTCTTGACTAAAGGAGATGATTCAAACAGGCAAGTTGAACAAAGATAACAACTTTATTCTGTAACTCCATACTAGGAGATGCAGCTCGGTCGGAAGACCGATATGTTTGATGGTTGGCGCTGAACTGCCATTCTAAAGCATCGCGTCGATAGCGGAACATTAGCTATCTCAGCAATTCATATAAAAAAAACATACGTAGTCCGCCGGCTCGGAAGTTACAAGTTTCCGGCGTAGGTTAACAGGTCAACCGCTTCCCATGGAAGTTGTTGTGCAAAGTTATCATAAACATAAAATGTTGACAAAGCTTTGAGCTAGATCAGGCTACTGCAGACAGCGCATAGCGTAATCTAGGTCTGCTTTGGTCACGTAGAACCCTCCTAATGCCATGACCTCAGGTCATGGGTTTATATTTACAGATCTTGTAAATTTAATAGATGTAATTATTACATATATAATGTGTGTGTGTTTATTCTAATCTAAAAGAGAGACTGTGTGCGTTTCATGCGTAGTTGAAATAGTAAAGATTAAATAATCTGAAGGATATAATTCATCAAAATTTTGTGTAATTTTATCCATATAAAGGCTTCATCGCCAGTCATATTTCATCCTCAAAACATGGGCAAAAATCCGTCTGTCCCCATTTTGTTTTTCTCCTTTTTCACATATTCATATCCCAGTTTTTGTGTTCATATCACGCTTATTCCCTATTTGTTATCTACCGTTAACCTTTAAATGTTTGCCTGTTTATCGACTTTGACAAACACACATTTCCTCAAGTCACCTTACATTTCTTACCGACGTCAAATTCTGAAGTACTTTTGTTTTAATATAATTTCAATAAATAGTGAAGTTTCACGTTAACCCTTTCCTTTTCAGGTAATACAAAAGCAGGTCTAGCATTATGTCTAGAGAAGTGACAGCCATTAATTTTACCCCTCTAAGGACCCCGGCGGTAGCCAACAACCTTCCAATTTATGGCCGGCAGATGGAGAGAGTGTAGTCCTAAAAGCTTGAAGCCATTAAATTCTGTTGCCCTAGTGGTGCTTCAGAAACTGTTGAATCGCTGTTCTGTTGATGGATACAGCACATTGGCTGTTTGTTTGGGAAAGAAGAAACCACAGCAAAGTCCCCATATCCTATTCTGAGATCGAAATTTTCTGGGACTGGATTTGGTTAGTTTGTGATATTTTCATCAAAATATGAAGGACAATGAATGGGGTATTTATAAAAATGTACATGATATACGACATGTTAATAAGTCAGCAAAGTGGAATAAGGATCGGATGAGATATATGGCATAGATTTTTAGTATGGAAGGTAACAAACAAAGATAAGGCATTAACCAGTCAACGAGATGGCAATGAACTTGGTGTTCGTGGTGGTATTCCAGGGGTGTCTGATGTTTTTGTTGCTGTAAAATGATTGTGCCTTTTCCTTGTAGACATATTAGTTATGCTACCACCAAAATATATGTCGGTAGCAGTGATTTATTTTGTTGCGTCTCGTGGTGCAATCTTATTATTCTTAAAATTTCTTCCGTCTTTTGCATATTTACTAGTCTCTATTAATTCCTTTTGGAAAATCCCTCTATGTTACCTAATTTCAGTTGAACTCTTTCCACAAATATCTTCTAATTTTATGTAAGTGAAATACAAGGGATTGCTTTCGGTTATTTTCCCTACGTAATTATAACATTTTACTGTAGTTTTATGTAAAAGCATTTGCATACAATACTTCTCCAGTGCTGCCTCCCTAATCTGTTAATGATAGCATATATTAGCTCAGCCTAGATTCTCCAGGTACAATTGCAGGAATTTCCCGATATGGACAAAAAAGGTGTATATATGTATACTCACACACATATATATGCGTATGTGTGTAAACACACATTAATTATATATATGTATATGGACATACATACATATAATTAATATTTGTTCTTGACCGTTAGCGTTCTCGTTAGGTAATGACAATGCTTAAAAAAATAATAGCTACACAATAAGTTGTTTTCATACCTATTTACATCCGCTTCTTTTGAGATAGAACGAGAGATACCTCCTCTAAATGAAATATCATATAATTCTGGGAATCAGTAATATCAGGGAAATGTAATTTAAAGATAGGTCCGGTGAATTACTTCAAAATTCATTTTACTATTCGAGAGTAAAAGAATTATTTTCTCTGTACTTCATTTCCCCAAACTGTACCGCTATGTGCCAGCCATCATGGCGAGTTTGAATCCTTGATATTAACTGTTATCCATAAAGGTATTACTATCACCATCTTATCAATGTTGATAAGCGACACCCGTCAAGCGTTACATTAAGGTTACCCGATATCTCCTGTCCCCATCACCTTTAACCCCCATCTTGTTATTTAATTCTACCCCCGCACCTTATGTTCGGGGTTTCAAGGTCTAACAGTTATTAGGAAATCGTTCTGGTGTATGTTTTTTGGAAGGTAAATTAATACTCAGATGACAGTATTTCATACGCCATTATATTTTCCAAATGTTTAAAATGACTTCATCACCAAAAATAAAAACATTGATATGTAAAAGACGGAATGAACAGGAGATATCGAAAGTGGTAGGTTTCTTGAATAGCTTGGAGGAGGAACACCAACAAGGTGTGTTGAACATCAGCCACTGCAGCGGTGAAGCGACATATAAAGGCTAAGTGAGTGAGCACTGAGCAAGTGTGAGCCATGGAGTAAGGGTGGGGGACTGGTTAACTAAGACGTGTCTGATCTGCCCAGGTCTAAAGACTGTCACCCAATAATTTGAGACACTAAATATGTTAATAGTATACCCCACCATCATTATATTAATGCGCCGATGCACACATTCACTGCTTTTCATTTCACATAATTAATTTTCCCCAAGAGTTTCGGAAACAATATAATAAATATAATATAATATAAGAAATATAGCAAATTAAAATACTTTCTTTATAAGTAGCCTAGATGGTTGCGAGGGGCGGAGCCAAGTGGCCCATCACACTCAAATACTGGTAACTCAACTAAGTTATGCCATAAATACAAATCATGTAGTACTAGATTATCATATCCAGTAATGTATTCTTAGCATAGATTAATTAATAAAATAATACCCTTGCAAAATTGATGCTTTCATGACTCATACAACCCACGGTTACAAAACCTGATGTGTAACATCTTTGTGGCCAGATTCGTATATTATTGGTAATACAGATAATTATAGTCCAGTCAATCTACACAAAAATAGATGCAGCCAAGCAAAAGTTGGTAGAGCGGCCATTTACAGTTTTGTGATCCTTGCCCATTTCTAAATAACATATCAAACATTTACCATTATTCAAATAGTGGATCCAAGTGATATAAGGCGGAGGACAGAACGACAGAGAGAGAGAGAGAGAGAGAGAGAGAGAGAGAGAGAGAGAGAGAGAGAGAGAGAGAGCTGCTTAGAGGATAATGTAAAAAGAAGGATATTTCCGTCTGAATAATATCAATACGAATAATCGGTTCCAACAATAATTAAGGCTTTTCATATAGATAATATGATAACGGTTTAAACAATACGATGTGATAAGATTTCATAATAATTATTTTCTAAAATATATACGATAACATATTTCTTAAAGCAGAAGGTTTCGAATATATCTATCAGATGAATAACTAAACAGGAATAAAAGCTCTCTCTCTGTCTCTCTCTCTCTCTCTCTCTCTCTCCATTAACTGAATGCATTTCTTTCGTTACCTTTCCTCTCTCTCTCTTCTCTTCTTTCTTTACCTGATTACGTAATTTCCTTCCTCCTCCCATTCGAACCATTGTAACTATGTACTGGTTGTTTGAACGAACGCCACCTTTCAGGGCAAGAAGGGCATGAGCTCTCCGAGCCAGGCTTGGGTGGGCGACACCGGTTTTGTTGCTGGCTGTACATTTAACATCCACCTGTTTCCCTGTGAAGGAGATAGTGGTGGTAGGATTGCCGTGTATCCTTATTTCTTGAAGCCAACAGCAGCCGTAGGTGAACTGCTGGATGGAACCCCGGGAGCCTTCCTCGATCTAGTAAATCCGGAAGTGTGTGTGTGTGTTTTATAAAACCACATCAAAGACAAGTGTCAGACACCGGCTACCGAGGTACTTTTGTATAGAACCCAAGATCTTCTATACCGAGCAAAATCAACGATATACATTTCAATTACCGGTATTGGTTTATAGTAACAACACTCAATTACTCGAAGTTATAGATTTCGGATTGATTCACTACAAACTTATATCATAAACGAGGTAATTAAGATGTTACACGCAGTCAAAATAAGAAATAAAAGGAGATAAAAAACAGTTAGATAATTGGGGATTACATTGTCAAGTACCTCCTAGTTTTTATTGTATACGTTTTGACGAAGAAGGGAACGGCACGTCTCTCTCTCAAATCTCCCAACCAACCGCGTCGCCGCTGCGACCCTCATCATCTCTTCACATCTATAGAAATATTTAACTGATTAGATCACCAGAGTCTCAGTGAATTTTTAGTGGTCGCCCACGTTAGTCCCCCTTCTTTCACTTCGAGATGGAACATCGGTATACAGTTTTGAGCTAGATGCACTCACACGAGAGAGAGAGAGAGAGAGAGAGAGAGAGAGAGAGAGAGAGAGAGAGAGAGAGCCTTACTGACTGCCCATAAAACCGTAAAACTAGTAATTTAACGATACTTAACACACATGACTCCATCTATTTTCCTTCAAGTCAGCTCCTTTAATGACACAGTCAGCAAATGTTACTACTCAGAAGTGGGACATGACGCCTTCAGATTATCATGTGATGGCAATTTACTGCGGGAGGAAGAGACGCTAATATCAGGGGAGATGCTTTGAAGGGATGGGCATGTTCAATCGAAGCATTTATTCCTGATCCTTGGTATCTTGAGTGACTTGACACAATACAAAGCTTGCTTTAGGGAATTTATGAGCTATAACTAAGCCGGGGTAAAGAAATTACAGGCGCAAATAATAATAATAATAATAATAATAATAATAATAATAATAATAATAATAATAATAATAATAATAATAGCCGGGGAGACGCTTTGAAGGTATGCGAATGCTGATTGGAAGCATTTATTCGTGATGCTTAGTATCTCAAGCACCTTGAGGCAATACAAAGCTTGCTTTAGGGAAGTTGTGGATTTCAACTAAGAGGGTTATAGAAACTACAGGAGCAAATAATAATAATAATAATAATAATAATAATAATAATATAATAATAATAATAATAGCTGAGGAGATGTCGGAATGTATTTGCATGCTGAACCGAAGCATTTGATACTGAAGTTTAGTATCTTGAATGCAATACACACCAAGATAAATCTTAATATATGTTATTTGGGACAATATAAAGCTTAACTTAAGGAACTTGAGACCTTCAACTAAGCGAGTTATAGAAACTACAAGAGAAAATAATTAATTATAATAATAATAATAATAATAATAATAATAATAATAATAATAATAATAATAATAATAATAATAATCACGACGTAATAACTGGGATCTTTTGAAGGTACTTGCATGATGAATGGAAACATTTAATCATGAAGCTTTGTATCGTTAGTGCATTCAAGCAATACAAAGCTTGCTTTAGGGAATTTGTGAACTTTAACTAAACCGGGTTCGTAGGAACTACAATAGTAAATAACAACACTAATAATAATAAATAAGCAAAATATATATATATATATATATATATATATATAGATATATATATAGTATTATATATATATCATATATATATATATATATATATATATATATATATATATATATATATGCTTAAAAAATCACAGTAGATGCACGTGACTTCATAAATAAGCGATACTGTCTATCATTTCCCGTGGTATTGCGTCTATATATATATATATATATATATATATATATATATATATATATATATATATATATATAATATATATATACACACAAACACACACACGCACACACACACACACACATATATATATATATATATATATATATATATATATATATAATATATATATATATATATATATTATATATATATATATATATATATATATATATACCTACTCTCATAATCAAATGAATCACTAAAATAGTGTAGAAATCACAATGATGACAATATAAGTATATATTCAAATTATATATAAGATGTTTATAAATATTTTTATATTAAACAATTAAACTGACATCAATGTCAATTTCTTCACCAACAACAACAATAACAACTATAATAATAATAATAATAATAATAATAATAATAATAATAATAATAATAATAATAATAATAATAATAACCACACTGCTTATTCGATATAAATATAAAAAAAAAGACAAAACAACGCTCAATTCATCCACCGCCTCCAAAATTCCAACCCGTTTAAATACCGGGAATGAGGCGATTCCTGAAGGACGGCTGCTGCCATCACAATGAAGAATCTCCATCAACAGGGTACACACGAGGATCCCTCTCACTTGGGTACGAAAATCATTTCTCGATGCAGGAATATCGTCAGCTTTAAGATAATAATTCATCTACAAAACCTGCATGAACAATGAGAGAGAGAGAGAGACCTTTTTGAGAGAGAGAGAGAGTAGGAGAGAGACGAGATAGAGAGAGAGAGAGGACTTCTTTTTATGACGGAAAGGAAAATATTGAAATATGCAGGCGCACTTCTTTATGAAATTTCTTTTGATGAAAATTAAATTCTACTGACAGTGTATATATCTATATATATTATATATATATATATATATATATATATATATATATATTATATCTATATATATATATATATATATATATATGTGTGTGTGTGTGTGTGTGTGTAAAGGAACACATACATATACATAAATATAATATATATATAATATTTTTTACATAACTTGGACATCATTAAACAAGTTAGCTTGAATGGGATGAGATAGCGGCAATTACCAAAACGAGAGAGGAAAATAGTTCACAATTTGAGTGCAGAAAAGTCTGGGGCACAACCCTTTAGATTTTGTACTAGTGAAGATCTGCGTTTTTTTTTTTTTTTTAACGCCACTATCAAAGTATACTTTCAGAGAATAGAGAAATGAGATTTATCAACCTAGTTTAGCGCCGAGTAGATATCTACCGAAGAAAATATATTATCCTTTGCCTGGAGGTCATATGAGAATTATTAAGTTAATTTGGTCTAGCTATCTTACTTTTTTAGAGGTCTTAAATGGAATTTGAATGGAGAGAGAAAAAAAAGTCAGACGGGAAATATAATGAAAAAGGCCTCAGGTAAAGTCACTTTAGAGCGACTAAGAACTTTTGCTAATGAATATCACTCAATTATTGACATAAGCTAGCACTCTTGCATAATTTAGCTATTTACGTAAATTAATTAAATTTTCTTTGGCTTAAACTAAAGTAATTTCACTAAAGATCAACAGAGATAAACAGACATAAAGACAAGCAGATACAGATTTTAGTCCTTATTGAATAAAATGACAAATGGAATGAAAATGTTTAACGAAAATGCAGATACACTGATACAATCTTGCACATACTTTAATATAATAATAT
>NC_061110.1:82908161-82925661 GCF_015104395.2 Macrobrachium nipponense | reverse complement strand
GTAGCGTAGTAAATGTACCTGTATCTAGTTCTAGTTACGGTGATGAATTAGGCTCTAACGTTTTGGATAAGGATGAGCTAGTCAAGTTGCAGAGAGAGGATGAGACACTAACCCGAATTTTTGAATGTGAGCTGGATGATGATCTCGATGATGTGTGTAAGGAAACTTTTTGTTTAAAGGGCGAAGTTTTGTGTCATGTTCGACAGAAGTCAGGTAGTAAAGGGGAAGTCACAGAACAATTAGTAGTTCCTAGGAAGCTTCGTGAACTAATTTTGAAGTTAGCACATGATGAGCAAGGACAATTGGGAGTAAATAAAACTTTCAAGTGTATTAGTAGGGCGTATTTTTGGCCTAAGATGAAAAATGATGTATGTTTTAAAAGGCATGTTTTGAGCTGTCAGGAATATCAAATTGCCGGGAAACCAATTCAAGTAATTCCTAGAGTTCAGTTGTGTAATATTCCTTCAGTAGGCTTATCTTTTGAGAATGTAATTATAAATATGTTCGAAACTTTGCCTAGAAGTAAGGGTAGAGATGATAGCATAACTAATCTTGAGTATTATAAAAACAATTTAAGAGATGGTTGGCAGCTAGCGGAGGAGAACGGAAGCGCTTGGCATTTAGCGAAAGAAAACCCGAACGGAAGTCAAGGGGGAACTGAAGGAAAGCTTGATCTGAGATCAAACAAGAGAAGTTTGTTTGTAAGAGATAAAGTTTTAGTACTAGTCCAGAAAGAAGGTTCCTCTCTATCTCATAATTTCGACGGTCCTTTTTCAGTTTTAGAGAAGAGGGGAAATATACACTATATAATTAATGTGGGTAAGAGTAGAGCAAAGGCAATGAATGTAAATTTGCTTCAGAATTATAAAGAACGCCCCGTGCCGTGGCCTCCGCCCGTGTAACAGTGTTACTGAGTGAGATTAGTTTTGAGAAAAACACAAGAGGTGTTTTAGTATTTATAAGTTTTAATCAGAGTTCAGAAAACGGAAAAAGTAAGAGAGAAGGATAATGTATTAGCTGATAGCCTCTCTAGAGATTTCTCAGAATGAGTAGCCTAATAACCGTTTTCTGTTATTGCACAAGTGAGAGTGTGAGTGAAGCGTGCGTGTTTGACTGGATTAAAGCTTTATGCAGAATTGTTCCCTGCTGTTTAATTCTTGTTCCTCTTTAGAAAAAAATAAAATAAGTTGATTTCATTTTTTTTCTCTTTTGGGGGGGCGTGTGATGGTAATTGCTTCCTAGCAAAGAAAGATAAAGGAAAGGAGAACGCATTTTCGAGAAGTTCGGCAGTAAGGAGGCTTTCGCACCCGTGCTGGAGGCGCCTGTCTTCATGGTTGTTCTGGAATCGTTGGGCGTGTTGTGGAGCGCAAAAACACGCCAATGTGACATGAGAAACGCCGCGATTTTCTGATGCAATACCTCGTCTAGATTCATCTAAGAAATTCAAGAAGTTTCGGGAGTCTGTGACGTTCGCCATAGGCTCCGCCCCCAGAGTGCCGTATAAATACGACGAACGAACTTTGGAGAGCAGTGAACGTAAGAGGAAGAGATCGTAAAAGAGAGAGATCACCAGTTAGTAAGAGCCATAGATCAGATTATCAGTGAGAGATCAGCAGCAGTGATCGTCAGAGAGAGAATAGAGACGAAGGAACTGGTGAAGTATCAATCAAAAGAAGAGTTGTTCGAGAGTTGGTAGGATATTGGTCTAGTCGTCTTCAGGAGTGGACAAATTATCTCGTGTTATCTCGACGTCGAGCAGACTTCAGAGAAGGAAAGGTCCTGCTACAGGTTTTGGGGAGTTCCTGTCTTACAAGTAGACTAGTTCCTGCAATACGGAGTCAAGAGGACGTCCGCTTTCGCCGATCTCCTTTTGTGAAGCCACTGCTTCGAGTCACTAAACCGTCCTGCAAGTATTTGAATTGCCTCACTGTTCCCCCAGTTCATGCAGTGTAAGATTCTATCTTTTTTTTTGTAAATAGGAGATACCATTCTGCATTTACCTATGTTAGTAAGCTTGTAAATAAACCTTTGTTGTATTAGTGTTTCTTTCTATATTCATATCCCCAGTTTCAACTGTTGGTGTTGAAATATTTTTTTTTTATTATCTCATATCGAACCTGAAGCGGACCTCTCTCAGAGTCCGTAATATCAATCCAAGTCCCAGCCTCCATTGGAAAGTTTGATCCTATTATTTGTGGAAGAGCAGCTGTTGATACAAATGTCAAATGGTGGAATCTTCACTAATAAAACAACAAGATAATTTGATCAATCTTTCCAAAGGAGGCTGGAGCTCGGACTGAATAGATAACATCTTCCTTAAGGCAACGATGAAGCAGATTAAGACAATTAACAGAACCCACGATGGCTCAGCAACGTCCCCAGGCATCACCTAAGGGCATATCTCCTGCTATATATTTCACTAATGAAAATCCTTCTGTCATTCACTGCTTGATAAGGGTGGAAGTAAGTCCACCGAAATATACACCTTATTTTTAAAACAGAGTGCTTTAATGGGCCTTTTATACTTGATATATATTATATATATATAATATATATAGTATATATATATATATATATATATATATATATATACTATATAGATATATATATATATATATATATATATATATATATACAATATATATATAGATATATATATATATATATATATATAGATATACAAGATATATCTATATATAGGATATATATATATTAGAAAGATGATATGAGTTCCATTCCCTGGCTAGATAGAGCAAACTATGCAAATGTAAATATTTTATTAAGGTACAGCGAGCCTCCGTTGTAACAGATCACCGGCCTGGTTGAGAAGGATACCGAGCTTTGAAAGCATAACATGTTTTGACCTTTAGTACCTGGGTAAAAGTAATAAAATTTCACGGGTTTGGTGTGCTATGGTGAGTCTCCTGTGTAGAAATATGTATAGTTCTCGACGCAGTGGATACATATTTAATTCATAAGTTAATCGATGAAAGTGACAATTGTTGGTCTTCTGCTTCCTTCTCATGCAAAGGCCCCCTGATATGTGGCCTTGGAATGACTACAATTTTTCAAAGCCAAGACTTCATTTACTACGGAAGTCAGGTTTATTTGTGTAATAAATAAGTGATTTCTGTTTAAAATAGACACTGAATAACCACAGATATAGACCGCTATTGTTACCCTACTCTCAGTGTTCGGACGGAAAACCCGTTACCTTACCCTTAATATTCATGTTAACCCAACCTATAGTCGATGCGCTTTTGCCATACTAATCATTTTCCTGTCAGATATTCATCTTGATTACCAGGTAAGTCAGTCATGAAACGTATATCACCTCTCTAAAAATATTTTTCTATATAAAACATCTTCTGTATTCATTTCGAGTAAAATTAGACACATAAATCTACGGACGAGACATATGTTATGAGAACTGTGCCAATTTTCCTATTAGCTTAAAACAGGTGACATCACTGCATCTATTGTCATTAGCACATTCAGACAGCTTCTAGAAATATTCGTTATGAAATAATAACAACCTTCTACATTAGAAAGAAACTTCGTACTCTCGAAAATATTTAGTTGAAATTATGGACACGCATCATTCCAGAAAATTTAGAGAAAATTATTTTTTTTTAATTTTGAAAAGAAAAAAGTCATAAGAAAATATACTACTGAAACATTGCAGGCATAATAGTTTTTTTTCAAGGATTTCATATATATTGCGTTTTCTATTAAATTACATAACTACATAAAAAATACATGCCAACTATATCAGAATGTTAAACATGTATTTACACGGTGATTTAAAACGGATTCCAGCATTCCCTAAGGAAAAGATCTCTTTATAAGGGAAGGATTTAGAGGACGTGGAAGAAGTAGCAACAACTTACTGACCCAAGAAATCGGCCAGTCTCCTCTTAGGTGTGTCGGACTTAGGTAAATTATTCTCCTATAATTATTAAACGACTTAGTTTTCAAAAAATGCCCTCTCAGAGGCCAGTGTGAATGTTTATATGAAATCACTTTTACCTGTTATATGAGCATAGTGTAACATACGATAAATTTATGTTATTTAAAGCAGACGAGGAACCACAAAAAGAAAGTACTTCTGATGTCCTAGTTCGATGTATAGACAAGAGTAACCAGTAATTCATAGCAATCACAGCTGGGCTAACTGCCGTAATCCAGGTTGGAAGTTTTTCTCTGACCTTACAAAGCATGAATCGCTCCAGTAATGGTCAGTTACTTATGCACATAAGAGTTTATAATTATATATAGTGATATATATATATATATATATATATATATATATATATATATATATATATATGAAATATTTTTATAAGGAACACAGATGTAAGACGGACCGGGGAAGTTCAAAATCACAAAGTTCTTCTAGTTTCCAAAAAGATATGATCAGTCCTATCCCTTCTCTGTGTCTCATTGGATAGATTCTTGTTCTTAATCTTTAGAAATAAAGCAACTCCAAGTCTCTTAACCTTTGAAACGACACGCTTTTTCCATTTACAACGTACAATGTAACCTAGTCTTAGATTGTGGTTGGTACTGCTCATTGATAAAAATCACAGAATTTTCATTAGGTATTTCATTCTCCTATGCGATAGGTATTTTCTTGTGAAACTCACGTAAGCTTTATGGCATCTTTATATACATTTATCTGTGGGATTTTATTTTTCTACATAAGCCTTAATGGGTGCGCACCAGGTTTTATAACAGGCAAATATAAAATACTATCCTCCCGACTTATGTAGCTTATCCATGCGTATAACTTGCAAAAACATCATGAGTAGCAAAGTATTATAAACTTATTAATCGGGTATCCTAGTTGAGGTGGGCTCATATTGATTCTCACTACAGATTCTGAATTCGACAGGGATGGAATACCGGCCGGGCCAGATGCACTTAATGATAATTCCCCTTGGGTGTAAGTTATTCCCAAGGTAGATTGAATTCGATATGAAGAGATATTTTTTGCTTAATGTTTACGAGTTCAAACACATCACTGGTGTATGATTAACAAAAACTTCACGCACACTTTCCTATAAACAACACACACACACTCATATGTGTATATATATATATATATATATATATATATATATATATATATATATATATATATATATATATATACTATATATATGTATATATATA
Source organism: Macrobrachium nipponense (assembly GCF_015104395.2). Classification (NCBI taxonomy): domain Eukaryota; kingdom Metazoa; phylum Arthropoda; class Malacostraca; order Decapoda; family Palaemonidae; genus Macrobrachium; species Macrobrachium nipponense. Next base: position 82,920,486 of record NC_061110.1, on the reverse strand, counting down.
TATATATATATATACATACATATATATAGATATATATATATATATATATATATATATATATATATATATATATATATATATATATATATATATATATACATACATACATATATATAGATATATATATATATATATATATATATATATATATATATATATATATATATATATTTCTTTGTCAAGAAAGAAAAATTCAGAACCCTCTAGCAAAGAAATTCCATGGAGCAACGGAATGTATGCTGCAGACGCGATCAATCTACTTTATAAATACAATCATGCATTTGGTTATAGCTTTGCAATTTCGTATATCGGGGGATTTGTTTACATTCCATGAATACGAAATTTATGAAGACATGTCTCCGAAAAATAAGGTCAGGGAATGGCCGTCTTGATTTTCGTACTCGCAGTTAAAGGAAAGTTTCCGACTGGAGGTGGTGTAAAAACAAGTATATTGTTACCTATTATGCTACTACTTCTGCTCCTACGAATAATAATAATAATAATAATAATAATAATAATGTGGAAGTTACTAACAGGTATCATCAGTGAAAGGCTATACAATTACCTAGAGGAGACAAACACCATCCCCCACCAACAGAAAGGCTGCAGAAGGAAGTGTAGGGGCACAAAAGACCAGCTCCTGATAGATAAAATGGTAATGAAGAACAGTAGGAGAAGGAAAACCAACCTAAGCATGGCATGGATAGACTATAAGAAAGCCTTCGACATGATACCACACACATGGCTAATACAATGCCTGAAAATATATGGGGTGGGGCAGAGGAAAACACCATCAGCTTCCTCAAAAATACAATGCGCAACTGGAATACAATACTTACAAGCTCTGGAATAAGACTAGCAGAGGTTAATATCAGGAGAGGGATCTTCCAGGGCGACTCACTGTCCCCACTACTCTTCGTAGTAGCCATGATTCCCATGACAAAAGTACTACAGAAGATGGATGCCGGGTACCAACTCAAGAAAAGAGGCAACAGAATCAACCATCTGATGTTCATGGACGACATCAAGCTGTATGGTAAGAGCATCAAGGAAATAGATACCCTAATCCAGACTGTAAGGATTGTATCGGGGGACATCAGGATGGAGTTTGGAATAGAAAAAATGCGCCTTAGTCAACATACAAAAAGGCAAAGTAACGAGAACTGAAGGGATAAAGCTACAGATGGGAGCAAACATCAAACACATAGATGAGACAGATACAAATACCTGGGAATAATGGAAGGAGGGGATATAAAACACCAAGAGATGAAGGACACGATCAGGAAAGAATATATGCAGAGACTCAAGGCGATACTCAAGTCAAAACTCAACGCCGGAAATATGATAAAAGCCATAAACACATGGGCAGTGCCAGTAATCAGATACAGCGCAGGAATAGTGGAATGGACGAAGGCAGAACTCCGCAGCATAGATCAGAAAACCAGGAAACATATGACAATACACAAAGCACTACACCCAAGAGCAAATACGGACAGACTATACATAACACGAAAGGAAGGAGGGAGAGGACTACTAAGTATAGAGGACTGCGTTAACATCGAAAACAGAGCACTGGGGCAATATCTGAAAACCAGTGAAGACGAGTGGCTAAAGAGTGCATGGGAAAGAAGGACTAATAAAAGTAGACGAAGACCCAGAAATATACAGAGACAGGAGAAAGACAGACAGGAACAGAGGACTGGGCCACAACAACCAATGCACGGACAATACATGAGACAGACTAAAGAACTAGCCAGCGATGACAATTGGCAATGGCTACAGAGGGGAGAGCTAAAGAAGGAAACTGAAGGAATGATAACAGCGGCACAAGATCAGGCCCTAAGAACCAGATATGTTCAAAGAACGATAGACGGAAATAACATCTCTCCCATATGTAGGAAGTGCAATACGAAAAATGAAACCATAAACCACATAGCAAGTGAATGCCCGGCACTTGCACAGAACCAGTACAAAAAGAGGCATGATTCAGTGGCAAAAGCCCTCCACTGGAGCCTGTGCAAGAAACATCAGCTACCTTGCAGTAATAAGTGGTACGAGCACCAACCTGAAGGAGTGATAGAAAACGATCAGGCAAAGATCCTCTGGGACTATGGTATCAGAACGTATAGGGTGATACGTGCAAACAGACCAGACGTGACGTTGATTGACAAAGTCAAGAAGAAAGTATCACTCATTGATGTAGCAATACCATGGGACACCAGAGTTGAAGAGAAAGAGAGGGAAAAAATAGATAAGTATCAAGATCTGAAAATAGAAATAAGAAGGATATGGGATATGCCAGTGGAAATCGTACCCATAATCATAGGAGCACTAGGCACGATCCCAAGATCCCTGAAAAGGAATCTAGAAAAAACTAGAGGCTGAAGTAGCTCCAGGACTCATGCAGAAGAGTGTGATCCTAGAATCGGCACACATAGTAAGAAAAGTGATGGACTCCTAAGGAGGCAGGATGCAACCCGGAACCCCACACTATAAATACCACCCAGTCGAATTGGAGGACTGTGATAGAGCAAAAAAAAAAAAAAAATAAAAAAAAAATAATAATAATAATAATAAGTACAAGAGAGGGGACTAAACAACACAATAGAAGATGTAAAACAGAGGCTTAAGGCCAAAGCACATAAGATCCAACGGTACATGAACAGGAATAAGGGATACCAACAGAACAAACTATACGGAACCAACCAGAAAAGACTATACAGCCAACTAAGAGGGGAAGACAACCACCAAGAAATTCCTGAAGCCGAACCAAGTAAGAGACTCTGGGAAAACATATGGAGCAATCCGGTATAACACAACAAACATGCAACATGGCTCCAGGAAGTCAAGGAAGAAGAAACAGGGAGAATAAAACAAAGATTCACAGAGATCACGACAGACACAGTCAGACACCAACTAAGGAAAATGCCAAACTGGAAAGCCCCAGGTCCCGATGAAGTCCATGGATACTGGCTCAAAAACTTCAAGGCCCTACACCCACGAATAGCAGAACAACTCCAGCACTGTATCTCAAATCACCATGCACCCAAATGGATGACCACAGGAAGAACATCCTTAGTACAAAAAGACAAGAGTAAGGGAAATATAGCCAGTAACTACAGGCCTATCACCTGCCTACCAATAATGTGGAAGTTACTAACAGGTATCATCAGTGAAAGGCTATACAATTACCTAGAGGAGACAAACACCATCCCCCACCAACAGAAAGGCTGCAGAAGGAAGTGTAGGGGCACAAAAGACCAGCTCCTGATAGACAAAATGGTAATGAAGAACAGTAGAAGAAGGAAAACCAACCTAAGCATGGCATGGATAGACTATAAGAAAGACCTTAGACATGATACCACACACATGGCTAATACAATGCCTGAAAATATATGGGGCAGAGGAAAACACCATCAGCTTCCTCAAAAATACAATGCGCAACTGGAATACAATACTTACAAGCTCTGGAATAAGACTAGCAGAGGTTAATATCAGGAGAGGGATCTTCCAGGGCGACTCACTGTCCCCACTACTCTTCGTAGTAGCCATGATTCCCATGACAAAAGTACTACAGAAGATGGATGCCGGGTACCAACTCAAGAAAAGAGGCAACAGAATCAACCATCTGATGTTCATGGACGACATCAAGCTGTATGGTAAGAGCATCAAGGAAATAGATACCCTAATCCAGACTGTAAGGATTGTATCGGGGGACATCAGGATGGAGTTTGGAATAGAAAAATGCGCCTTAGTCAACATACAAAAACAAGGCAAAAGTAACGAGAACTGAAAGGATAAAGCAAAAGCTACAGATGGGAGCAACATCAAACACATAGATGAGACAGGATACAAATACCTGGGAATAATGGAAGGAGGGGAGGGGAGTATAAAACACCAAGAGATGAAGAGACACGATCAGGAAAGAATATATGCAGAGACTCAAGGCGATACTCAAGTCAAAACTCAACGCCGGAAATATGATAAAAGCCATAAACACATGGGCAGTGCCAGTAATCAGATACAGCGCAGGAATAGTGGAATGGACGAAGGCAGAACTCCGCAGCATAGATCAGAAAACCAGGAAACATATGACAATACACAAAGCACTACACCCAAGAGCAAATACGGACAGACTATACATAACACGAAAGGAAGGAGGGAGAGGACTACTAAGTATAGAGGACTGCGTTAACATCGAAAACAGAGCACTGGGGCAATATCTGAAAACCAGTGAAGACGAGTGGCTAAAGAGTGCATGGGAAGAAGGACTAATAAAAGTAGACGAAGACCCAGAAATATACAGAGACAGGAGAAAGACAGACAGAACAGAGGACTGGCACAACAAACCAATGCACGGACAATACATGAGACAGACTAAAGAACTAGCCAGCGATGACAATTGGCAATGGCTACAGAGGGGAGAGCTAAAGAAGGAAACTGAAGGAATGATAACAGCGGCACAAGATCAGGCCCTAAGAACCAGATATGTTCAAAGAACGATAGACGGAAATAACATCTCTACCCATATGTAGGAAGTGCAATACGAAAAATGAAACCATAAACCACATAGCAAGTGAATGCCCGGCACTTGCACAGAACCAGTACAAAAAGAGGCATGATTCAGTGGCAAAAGCCCTCCACTGGAGCCTGTGCAAGAAACATCAGCTACCTTGCAGTAATAAGTGGTACGAGCACCAACCTGAAGGAGTGATAGAAAACGATCAGGAGGCGAAGATCCTCTGGGACTATGATATCAGAACGTATAGGGTGATACGTGCAAACAGACCAGACGTGACGTTGATTGACAAAGTCAAGAAGAAAGTATCACTCATTGATGTAGCAATACCATGGGACACCAGAGTTGAAGAGAAAGAGAGGGAAAAAATAGATAAGTATCAAGATCTGAAAATAGAAATAAGAAGGATATGGGATATGCCAGTGGAAATCGTACCCATAATCATAGGAGCACTAGGCACGATCCCAAGATCCCTGAAAAGGAATCTAGAAAAACTAGAGGCTGAAGTAGCTCCAGGACTCATGCAGAAGAGTGTGATCCTAGAATCGGCACACATAGTAAGAAAAGTGATGGACTCCTAAGGAGGCAGGATGCAACCCGGAACCCCACACTATAAATACCACCCAGTCGAATTGGAGGACTGTGATAGAGCAAAAAAAAAAAAAAAAAAAAAATAATAATAATAATAATAATAAGTACAAGAGAGGGGACTAAACAACACAATAGAAGATGTAAAACAGAGGCTTAAGGCCAAAGCACATAAGATCCAACGGTACATGAACAGGAATAAGGGATACCAACAGAACAAACTATTCGGAACCAACCAGAAAAGACTATACAGCCAACTAAGAGGGGAAGACAACCACCAAGAAATTCCTGAAGCCGAACCAAGTAAGAGACTCTGGGAAAACATATGGAGCAATCCGGTATCACACAACAAACATGCAACATGGCTCCAGGAAGTCAAGGAAGAAGAAACAGGGAGAATAAAACAAAGATTCACAGAGATCACGACAGACACAGTCAGACACCAACTAAGGAAAATGCCAAACTGGAAAGCCCCAGGTCCCGATGAAGTCCATGGATACTGGCTCAAAAACTTCAAGGCCCTACACCCACGAATAGCAGAACAACTCCAGCACTGTATCTCAAATCACCATGCACCCAAATGGATGACCACAGGAAGAACATCCTTAGTACAAAAAGACAAGAGTAAGGGAAATATAGCCAGTAACTACAGGCCTATCACCTGCCAACCAATAATGTGGAAGTTACTAACAGGTATCATCAGTGAAAGGCTATACAATTACCTAGAGGAGACAAACACCATCCCCCACCAACAGAAAAGCTGCAGAAGGAAGTGTAGGGGCACAAAAGACCAGCTCCTGATAGACAAAATGGTAATGAAGAACAGTAGAAGAAGGAAAACCAACCTAAGCATGGCATGGATAGACTATAAGAAAGACCTTAGACATGATACCACACACATGGCTAATACAATGCCTGAAAATATATGGGGCAGAGGAAAACACCATCAGCTTCCTCAAAAATACAATGCGCAACTGGAATACAATACTTACAAGCTCTGGAATAAGACTAGCAGAGGTTAATATCAGGAGAGGGATCTTCCAGGGCGACTCACTGTCCCCACTACTCTTCGTAGTAGCCATGATTCCCATGACAAAAGTACTACAGAAGATGGATGCCGGGTACCAACTCAAGAAAAGAGGCAACAGAATCAACCATCTGATGTTCATGGACGACATCAAACTGTATGGTATGAGCATCAAGGAAATAGATACCCTAATCCAGACTGTAAGCATTGTATCTAGGGACATCAGGATGGAGTTTGGAATAGAAAAATGCGCCTTAGACAACATACAAAAAGGCAAAGTAACGAGAACTGCAGGGATAAAGCAACCAGATGGGAGCAACGCCAAACACATAGATGAGACAGGATACAAATAACTGGGAATAATGGAAGGAGGGGATATAAAACACCAAGAGATGAAGGACACGATCAGGAAAGAATATATGCAGAGACTCAAGGCGATACTCAAGTCAAAACTCAACGCCGGAAATATGATAAAAGCCATAAACACATGGGCAGTGCCAGTAATCAGATACAGCGCAGGAATAGTGGAATGGACGAAGGCAGAACTCTGCAGCATAAATCAGAAAACCAGGAAACATATGACAATACACAAAGCACTACACCCAAGAGCAAATACGGACAGACTATACATAACATGAAAGGAAGGAGGGAGAGGACTACTAAGTATAGAGGACTGCGTCAACATCGAGAACAGAGCACTGAGACAATATCTGAAAACCAGTGAAGACGAGTGGCTAAAGAGTGCATTGGAAGGACTAATAAAAGTAGACGAAGACCCAGAAATATACAGAGACAGGAGAATGACAGACAGAACAGAGGACTGGCACAACAAACCAATGCACGGACAATTCATGAGACAGACTAAAGAACTAGCCAGCGATGACACATGGCAATGGCTACAGAGGGGAGAGCTAAAGAAGGAAACTGAAGGAATGATAACAGCGGCACAAGATCAGGCCCTAAGAACCAGATATGTTCAAAGAACGATAGACGGAAACGGAAATAACATCTCTCCCATATGTAGGAAGTGCAATACGAAAAATGAAACCATAAACCACATAGCAAGCGAATGCCCGGCACTTGCATATTTTTGTGTTTTGATGTATGTTCTTTGTTTACAAAAGTCCCTATTGACTCTGTGCTAGAATATTTAAGTAATGAACTTGTACTGCATGAATTGCCTATGTCCGTTAGTCACATAATTTCCTTAATTAAGTTATGTATTTGTGATTGCAGATTTATTTTTAATGGAGAATATTACCAACAAATATTTGGTATGGCCATGGGTAACCCTTTATCACCTCTCCTTTCAAACTTATATATGGAATTTTTTGAGAGACAACACCTCCCGAATATCACACTTATCCCCTTAAAATGGTACCGATATGTCGATGATATCTTAGTAGTCTTACCTGGTGGTATCGATGTAAATGATTTACTGTCTAAATTGAATAATTTAGTGCCATCCATAAAATTCATTGTTGAAATTGAAAATAACAATGTCATCCCTTTCCTAGATGTATTAATACATAGAGAATCTTTCCAATGCAAATTCAGTATTTATAGAAAACCTACAAATAATTTAATATATGTACATTTTTATTCTGGCCACCATCTTAATATTAAAATTTCAATTTTTTCTTCTATGTTCCTACGCGTTTTGCGTATCACGAGTCCACAATATCTGGACCAAGAAATAGAATACATAAAAAAGATAGGAAACGATCTCTGCTACCCACCTCATTTAATTGATTTATGTTATCAAAAAGTTCATAAAAAGTTTTATAGTGTTGCTATTAATGAAAAAGAAATGCCTAAAAATGTACTTAGCTTACCTTATTTTCGTGGATTTGAAACCATAAAATCAATATTTAAATCGTTTAATGTTAATGTAGAGTTCTCTTATAACAATACCATTAAAGATATGCTAATTAAGAATAGTCCCGTAACAAATAACAACATCATTTACAAAATTCCTTGTAAGGATTGCCCATCGTTTTACGTTGGTCAGTCAAGTAAAAATTTATGTGTACGTATTAAGCAGCATATATATTCAGTTAGAACAGCCCAGACTTCAAATGCACTGTTTATCCATCTGAGTGAAAAATCTCATTGTATTAATTGGGCTGATACCTCGGTAATTGCTAGATCTAATGATTATGTTTCCAGAAATTTACTGGAATCGGCAATTATACAAATCACTAATAAAAACAACCTAAATCTTAAGTCAGGGAATGTATCATTTGGACCCATATATTTGTAAGATGTTTATGAAGGACCTTAAAACAAATGAACAACTAATAAATTAGTCCCACATGTATATAGTTATTATTTCTCTCTCTCTCTCTCTCTCTCTCTCTGGTTCGATATTCTCTCTCCCTCTTTCTCTTGCTCAATATATATATATTTATATTTTCTTTCGTCTTTTCATTAATAATAATTTTTTGGGGAAAATTTGTGTAAAAATTCACGATATTAAATTGTATATGCTCCCGTGTTTTTTCAAAATGTACTGTTTTCTAGAAGAATCACTTGTTTATGCTAATTAAGAATAGTCCCGTAACAAATAACAACATGATTTACAAAATTCCTTGTAAGGATTGCCCATCGTTTTACGTTGGTCAGTCAAGTAAAAATTTATGTGTACGTATTAAGCAGCATATGTATTCAGTTAGAACAGCCCAGACTTCAAATGCACTGTTTATCCATCTGAGTGAAAAATCTCATTGTATTAATTGGGGTGATACCTCGGTAATTGCTAGATCTAATGATTATGTTTCAAGAAATTTACTGGAATCGGCAATTATACAAATCACTAATAAAAACAACCTAAATCTTAGTCAGGGAATGTACCATTTGGACCCATATATTTGTAAGATGTTTATGAAGGACCTTAAAACAAATGAACAACTAATAAATTAGTCCCACATGTATATAGTTATTATTTCTTTCTCTCTCTCTCTCTCTCTCTCTGGTTCGATATTCTCTCTCCCTCTTTCTCTTGCTCAATATATATATTTATATTTTCTTTCGTCTTTTCATTAATAATAATTTTTTGGGGAAAATTTTTGTAAAAATTCATGATATTAAATTGTATATGCTCCCGTGTTTTTTCAAAATGTACTGTTTTCTAGAAGAATCACTTGTTTACTGCGTGTATCCTTCAAGGTGTGGGTACCCTCAGGCGGCTCCTCCTTTCTGTAGAGTGAAAATCGCCCTTATTGCTAATCTTGTAGTGTCAGTTTGTATATTAAGCCTTCTTTTGACTATGTTGTTCTCTGTAAAATCAGTTTGCCTCAGTAAAGGGTCCGAACAGGATCGAAAGTACTTGTCTACCTCGCCCTTTCATTTTTTCCTTCATGGCAAAAAAACCTTTATATAAATTAATATATTATATATATATATATATATATATTATATATAGATATATATATATATACTTATATATATATATATATAATATATATATATATTATATATATATATATACGATACATACACTTTAAAAAAAACCCAAAAAAATTTATATATATATATCTATATATATATTAGAGAGATATATATATATATCGATATATATATATATATATATATATATTAGATTAGTGCTAGACCACATTAGTTACCAACTGCGGACTTTAATTCTTAGTATTATAAAGTATTTGTAACAGTGATAGCGATAACTTTCAGCCATAAAGATGGCGGTAACACTTGAAATATTCTTTGGTGGTAACACTTAAAATATTCTTTGAATTATTATTCAATTGTAATATTTCATCATAATATTGCCCGTTGTGTATAGATTATAACAGTAATATATCATTATAAAAGGAATTTAGATGTCCATAAAGAACAGCCATTTAACAAGTCAATAACGATTTTGAATATCAAAGACAAGTTCCGTGTTGCATTCAACTGAATTTTTATATACCTGGCCATTATTCTCGCGTGTATACATTTCTGTAAAGTACATCTATCGATGTCTGCATGAAAACCTTTTTTCACTCTGCCATTTTGCAACATCAGGTGACCTCATCTAATGATGCCTTTGAGGTAAGTGAATTAAGCCTTGCATTTTATACATAACCGCAACCCTCCAAGGCCGAAACGACTCACTAGCAATGGCGGATTGAGCATAGCTATCATCAACAATAACATCAAAAGTCATTGTACTGTTAAAAAGCTAAACACCATCATCTACTCCACACTGCAAACCCATCACCTTGGCTTTCTCCTACAAGAAATGTTTGTCTTATGTAGATGATTCAGTTTGGCTTCAGCAAATATGGGGAGCCGAACAAGGCGTGTTTCTGCTATTAGCAGAAATAACTTGCATGTATTTCTTTCTGTATCTTCAGTGAAATTAGAATTGTCAGTTGCAAAGAATAAAAAATCTTTGTTTTTAATGAGTTTGTGGCCAGGGGAGACCTTCATCTATGGTTTGGAGAATAATTGCTCCAGCAAATTAGAGTTCTAGACAAATGATTCTTGTATAATCTACAAACAGGCAAGATGAGTGCAAAAGATTACTAGGCTCTTCAATGTGAGTTGACTGATGAACCATAATACCCACTTCAAGTTGAATATGTCATTCTCCGTGTGAACCACAAAGGTTAGGTGTATTCAGTGCTTGGCCCTGGTATTCTATGTCTGTTGACTTCAAGCTGGCAAAATCATGTCTGAGATACCAATACTTTATTTGTATATATCTCTATCACAATCTTAGGTGTCAACATATACAACTGGGTGGGCCAAACAACAGCCATCGCATCATAAAAGGATATAGATCAAAAGGTACATACATGGCCATCTGTCGTTTGAAGTGTTTTCAGAGTTTCCACTTTCAAGGTATTGTTGTATACAAGTAGTGCAAAACCTTTGCTCTCTTGAAATCTGTTTCCAGTGTACTGATGAAATTTCAGAAATACCCAAGCTCTCTCTTTTTTTAAAGTGAATATCATAAGAGCTTTCCCATAATTTGGGTTTCATATTAGTGTCATTATTTCCATTAGCTTTAAACATTTTTTGTGAATATTTTCTACACTGCCGCCATATCAAGCACAGAACAATCCTGAAGAAGATCTCCCAGTTTCCTCAGAAATTGTATTTCAGCTGGATCAGCCTTTGGATTTAACAAAGGAGCAAAAGTATTTATTGATGACTGGGCACCTCTGGATATTGTACATTTGGTGTCTAGCAATTCAGATGATATTCCACGTTAAAGGTATGCAATGATGTCGTACCATTACTGATCCAATTGTCTTGAAAAATGCAATGATGTCGTGCCATTATCAATTATCTTGAAAAATGCAATGATGTCGTACCATTACCGATCCAATTGTCTTGAAAAATGCAATGATGTCGTGCCATTATCAATTATCTTGAAAAATGCAATGATGTCGTGCCATAATCAATTATCTTGAAAAGTGCAATGACGTCGTGCCATTATCAATTATCTTGAAAAATGCAATGATGTCGTGCCATTATCAATTATCTTGAAAAATGCAATGATGTCGTGCCATTATTAATTATCTTGAAAAATGCAATGATGTCATGCCATTATCAATTATCTTGAAAAATGCAATGATGTCGTACCATTATCAATCACCTTGAAAAATGCAATGATGTCGTACCATTATCAATTATCTTGAAAAATGCAATGATGTCGTACCATCACCAATTATCTTGAAAAAAGCAATGATTTCGTGCCATTATCAATTATCTTGAAAAATGCAATGATTTCGTACAATTATCAATAATCTTGAAAAATTTAAGGATGTCGTACCATTACCAATTATCTTGAAAAATGCAATGATGTCGTACCAACCAATTATTCTGAAACATTGCAAAGATTTCGTGCCATTACCCAATTATCTTGAAAAATGCAATTGATGTCGTACCATTACCAATTATCTGAAAAATTTACATTGATTTCCATGCCATTATCAATTATCTTGAAAAGTGCAATGATGTTTCGTTGCCATTACCAATTATTCGAAAATGCAATTGAATTTAGTGCCATACCAAATTATCTTAAAAATGCAATGATGTTACAGGTATCGCAATGGATGTCGGTTTACCAATTATTCTTGAAAAATGCAATGATGTCTTGAAAAAAGCAATGCCATTACCAATTATCTTGAAAAATCAATTGATGTCCCTGCCATTATCAATTATCTTGAAAAATGCAC
>NC_061110.1:82900705-82907661 GCF_015104395.2 Macrobrachium nipponense | reverse complement strand
TCTTGAAAAATGCACTGATGTCGTGCCATTATCAATTATTCTTGAAAAATGCAATGATGTCGTGCCATTAAATCAATTATCTTTGAAAAAATGCATGATATTGTCGCTAGCCAATTATCTAATTATTCTGAAAAATGCAATGATGTCTTGCCATTATCAATTATTCTTGAAAAATGTTTACAATGATGTTGCTTCCATTATCATATTATCTTGAAAAAGTTGCAATGATGTCGTACCATTACCAATTATCTTGAAAAATAGATGTGATTTTGTGCCAAATATCAATTATCTTGAAACCATGCCAATGATGTCGCTTGCCATTACCAATTTATCTTGGAAAAATGCAATGAATTGTCGTGCCATTTTCAATATCTTGAAAATGCAATGATTGTCCGTGCCCATTACAATTATCTTGAAAAAATGCAATGATTTTCGTGCCCATTATCAATATTAAAAATCTTGAAAAATGCAATAAGGAATGTTTCGGTGCCAATGTACCAATTATCTTGAAAAATGAATGATGTGCATTATCATTATCTGAAAAAAACAAAAAATGCAATGCTGTTCGTGTACATTATCAATTATCTTGAAAAATGCAATTAGATGAATCGTGCATTATCAACTTATCTTGAAAAATTGTGCATGATGCCTCGTACCATTACCAATTATCTGAAAAATGCATTAATGATGTCGTCCTACTTATTACCAATTATCTTGAAAAAATGCAATGAATGTGTGCCATTATCAATTATCTTGAAAAATGCAATGAGTAGTGCCATTATCAATTATCTTGAAAAATGCAATGATGTCGTATGCCATTACCAATTATTTGATGCAATGATTTCGTTGCCATTATCAATTATCTTGGAAAAATGCAAGGATGTCGTGCTATCAACCTTATCTTGATGCAATGATGTCGTTAACCATACCAATTTATTTTGAAAAATGCAATGATGTCGTGCCATTATCAATTATCTTGAAAAATGCATGATGTCGTGCCATTATCAATTATCTTAGTGCAATGATGTCGTACCATAACAATTATCTTGAAAAATGCAATGATGTCGTGCCATTATCAATTATCTTGAAAAGTGCAATGATGTCGTACCATTACCAATTATCTTGAAAAATAGATTGATTTCGTGCCATTATCAATTATCTTGAAAAATGCAATGATGTCGTGCCATTACCAATTATCTTGAAAATGCAATGATGTCGTGCCATTTTCAATTATCTTGAAAAATGCAATGATGTCGTGCCATTATCAATTATCTTGAAAAATGCAATGATTTCATGCCATTATCAATTATCTTGAAAAATGCAAGGATGTCGTGCCATTACCAATTATCTTGAAAAATGCAATGATGTCGTACCATTACCAATTATTTTGAAAAATGCAATGATTTCGTGCCATTATCAATTATCTTGAAAAATGCAATGATGCCGTACCATTACCAATTATCTTGAAAAATGCAATGATGTCGTACTATTACCAATTATCTTGAAAAATGCAATGATGTCGTACCATTATCAATTATCTTGAAAAATGCAATGATGTCGTACCATTACCAATTACCTTGAAAAATGCAATGATGTCGTGCCATTATCAATTATCTTGAAAAATGCAATGATGTCGTGCCATTATCAATTATCTTGAAAAATGCAATGATGTCGTGCCATTATCAATTATCTTGAAAAATGCAATGATGTCGTGCCATTATCAATTATCTTGAAAAATGCAATGATTTCGTGCCATTATCATTTATCTTGAAAAATGCAAGGATGTCGTGCCAATACCAATTATCTTGAAAAATGCAATGATGTCGTACCATTACCAATTATCTTGAAAAATGCAATGATGTCGTACCATTATCAATTATCTTGAAAAATGCAATGATGTCGTACCATTACCAATTATTTTGAAAAATGCAATGATGTCGTGCCATTACCAATTATCTTGAAAAATGCAATGATGTCGTGCCATTATCAATTATCTTGAAAAATGCAATGATGTCATGCCATTATCAATTATCTTGAAAAATGCAATGATGTCGTACCATTACCAATTATCTTGAAAAATGCATTGATGTCGTGCCATTACCAATTATCTTGAAAAATGCAATGATGTCGTGCCATTATCAATTATCTTGAAAAACGCAATGATGTCGTACCATTACCAATTACCCTAATAAATGAATTGATGTCGTACCATTACTAATTATTTTGTCTTTAAGAACATTGTTATAACCCGATATATTATCAGGTTTTGCACAACAGTTATGCATTTAACAAGTTTTCCTTATTTCATTTTGATTTCGCCGTTCATAAAAGCAAATACTTTTCCGTGAGTATAAAATTATTTTATGAAACACAAGTATTCGCAAACACACTGTTTTGACAGTTTTGGAGTGTGTTTTAGTTACGCTTCCTAAGTCATTTTAATATTTAATGGAAAGCAACTAACGAACAAGCATGTTTGGAGCACGGAAGCCTCCGATAAGGCTGAGGTCATTCATTTTCCGAAAGTTCCCTTCTAAAAAGTTTTACATCAGAAATCTAGTTACTGGTTGCCAGTCACGATACCCACTACCCCTTTTTCAATGTTCGTAAACATCCATTCACAACCGCTCACGTAATCCTCATACAAAGGGCAAACAAGGAAAGGATCCTAGTAAAAATATAACCCCCTTGTCAGAGCCAAATTTATTAAAGGAAATTAAAATATTACTGAAGTACCAAACAAAACAGTTTCGCTCCCATAACGAAATGCCTGTATATGATAAATATCAAAATATTAAAGATGATTCAAACAATATGTTTTGTTCCTTTTACAAAATTACAAAAGACAATACTGTACAAATAAACCTCATGGACTTGTCTAATTAGCAACTTTCAGCTATCCTAATTCTAGGCTAAAATCAAACAAGAGAGTGAAATACTGTATGCCTTAAATAGCAGTGCACATATTGCAGTTCGTTACTTGTAAGAATACTTTTAGTTATCTTATTCTAGTGGTGTTAATCTATCCCAATACATCCTCAAGCTTCTAGCCTGCTTCGACAATAACATTCAGCAGAAACGTTTGTATTAACATCACATTTATTTGTGTAAATTTATCGGCAGTCTGTCTACATGGCTGTAATCTCATTAATTATGAAAAAAGTATGTGACCAACAAGACGATTGAAAGATATCTTTATATTTCTATAATAAATGAGACATAACAAATTAAATAACTAGGTTATAACAAACTTCTTTCCGTTGAGTATAAATAATTAAGGAATAAACATCCTATAATAGCAAGAACTACTAATAATACAGTGAATGTTCAATAAGTCAAATACTCTTGAAACAAAAGGTAATGAGGAAAAATGATTAACATGAATGCCTTGCTGCCCTTCCGTCAAAGCCAAAATTACCATTCATCTTACATAAAAGTGTCGTCGTTCTTCGACGCTGGCACGATCCCAAATTTAGTCTCTTGATTATCCCACCTTCATCATGGTGCAATGAAGATATTTTTGCGTATGAGGAGAAGCGAAATTAAAAAAAACTCATAATTTTCAGTTAACGGAGATGAAATTCATGGTTCCAATAACACTGGAGGAAAGTCTAAGAGACAGAGGATGCTTTTCAACCTGCCATTAACCTGATAAAGAGTGGGATGCCTCGAGAATAAGCTTATTTTAGACATAAAAGAAATCATGGTGAGAAAGGAGTGAAAATAAATTGTTTAACATTCTTTCGCAGACGAGGTACGAAGACCGCCACAAAGTGATTTAATTTCGCATATTTGATCATTAAAAACATACTTTGTATTAAATTATAATGTCATTGTAACTATAGTTAACTCTTCTTCTCTCCGTTTTCTGAGGAACTTGATGGTCAGATTATTCCACAAATTCAACTGTAAAACAATAAGAAACCCTAACGTGTCAAACCACAATGAATAACTTGAATCGTCTCATTATAATTAGGAAGTGGCTTCTATTACGCTTGGAGTCGTTTAGTTATAATTTTGTAAATGAATTTGTGAAGGGTAGTTTATAACCAATTTGGTTTGTTCTGTGGTGTGGACTTGTAAGCCTCAGCTAAAGCTTGGAATTTTAAAACTCGGTAGAAATATGATTGCTTAGCGAAAATTTCAAGAAACTAAATGTTAGGGCAATGCACCCCAAACCCCCCTCCCCCAGGAAAAAAAACATAGGTACTTTTTCATTACATCTCAGGTTGAATTGAACAGCAGTTAAATCATGGCATTTCCTTCTTTAAATGTTACCATTATTATTTTTTTTTTTTGCTCTATCACAGTCTTCTAATTAGACTGGGTGGTATTTATAGTGTGGGGTTCCGGGTTGCATCCTGTCTCCTTGGGAGTCCATCACTCTTCCTACTATGTGCGCCGTTTCTAGGATCACACTCTTCTGCATGAGTCCTGGAGCTACTTCAGCCTCTAGTTTTTCCAGATTCCTTTTCAGGGATCTTGGGATCGTGCCTAGTGTTCCTATGATTATGGGTGCAATTTCCACTGGCATATCTCATATCCTTCTTATTTCTATTTTCAGGTGTTGATACTTATCCAGTTTTTCCTTTTCTTTCTCTTCAACTCTGGTGTCCCATGGTATTGCGACATCAATGAGTGATACTTTGTTCTTGATTTTGTCAATCAACGTCACGTCTGGTCTATTTGCACGTATCACTCTATCTGTTCTGATACCATAGTCCCAGAGGATCTTTGCCTGATTGTTTTCTATCACTCCTTCAGGTTGGTGTTCGTACCACTTATTACTGCAAGGTAGCTGGTGTTTCTTGCACAGGCTCCAGTGGAAGGCTTTTGCTACTGAATCATGCCTCTTTTTGTACTGGTTCTGTGCAAGTGCCGGACATTCGCTTGCTATGTGGTTTATGGTTTCATTTTTCGTATTGCACTTCCCACATATGGGAGAGATGTTATTTCCATTTATCGTTCTTTGGACATATTTGGTTCTTAGGGCCTAATCTTGTTCCGCTGTTATCATTCCTTCAGTTCCCTTCTTGAGCTCTCCCCTCAATAGCCATTGCCACGTGTCATCGCTGGCTAGTTCTTTAGTCTGTCTCATGTATTGTCCGTGCATTGGTTTGTTATGCCATTCGTCTGTTCTGCTAGTCTTTCTCCTGTCTCTGTATTTTTCTGGGTCTTCGTCTACTTTTATCAGTCCTTCTTCCCATGCACTCTTTAGCCACTCGTCGTCACTGGTCTACATACATTGCCCCAGTGCTATGTTCTCGATGTTGACACAGTCCTCTATGCTTAGTAGTCCTCTCCCTCCTGCCTTTCGTGTTATGTATAGTCTGTCCGTATTTGCTCTTGGGTGTAGTGCTTTGTGTATTGTCATATGTTTCCTCGTTTTCTGGTCTATGCTGCGAAGTTCTGCCTTCTTATTCCACTATTCCCGAGCTGTATGTGATTACTGGCACTGCCCATGTGTTTATGGCTTTTATCATATTTTCGGCGTTGAGTTTTGACTTGAGTATCGCCTTGAGTCTCTGCATATTTTCTTTCCTGATCGTGTCCTTCATCCCTTGATGTTTTATATCCCCTCCTTCCATTACTCCCAGGTATTTGTATCCCGTCTCAACTATGTGTTTGATGTTGTTCCCATCTGGTAGCTTTATCCCTTCAGTCCTTGTTACTTTGCCCTTTTGTATGTTGACTAAGGCACATTTTTCTATTCCAAACTCCATCCTGATGTCCCCAGATACAATCCTTACAGTCTGGATTAGGGTATCCATTTCCTTGATGCTCTTACCATACAGCTTGATGTCGTCCATGAACATCAGATGGTTAATTCTGTTGCCTCTTTTCTTGAGTTGGTACCCAGCATTCATCTTCTGTAGTACTTTTGTCATGGGAATCATGGCTACTACGAAGAGTAGTGGGGACAGTGAGTCGCCCTGGAAGCTCCCTCTCCTGATGTTAAACTCTGCTAGTCTTATTCCAAAGCTTGTAAGTATTGTATTCCAGTTGCGCATGGTATTTTTGAGGAAGCTGATGGTGTTTTCCTCTGCCCCATATATTTTCAGGCATTATATTAGCCATGTGTGTGGTACCATGTCGAAGGCTTTCTTATAGTCTATCCATGCCATGCTTAGGTTGGTTTTCCTTCTCTTACTGTTCTTCATTACCATTTTGTCTATCAGGAGCTGGTCTTTTGTGCCCCTACACTTCCTTCTGCAGCCTTTCTGTTGGTGGGGGATGGTGTTTGTATTCTCTAGGTAGTTCTATAGCCTTTCGCTGATGATACCTGTTAGTAACTTCCACATTATTGGTAGGCAGGTGATAGGCCTGTAGTTACTGGCTATATTTCCCTTACTCTTGTCTTTTTGTACTAAGGATGTTCTTCCTGTGGTCATCCATTTGGGTGCATGGTGATTTGAGATACAGTGCTGGAGTTGTTCTGCTATTCGTGGGTGTAAGGCCTTGAAGTTTCTGAGCCAGTATCCATGGACTTCATCGGGACCTGGGGCTTTCCAGTTGGGCATTTTCTTTAGTTGGGGTCTGACTGTGTCTGTCGTGATGTCAGTGAATCTTTGTTTTATTCTCCCTGTTTCTTCAGCCTTGACTTCCTGGAGCCATGTTGCATGTTTGTTGTGTGATACCTGATTGCTCCATATGTTTTCCCAGATTCTCTTACTTGGTTCGGC
Organism: Macrobrachium nipponense; assembly: GCF_015104395.2. Taxonomy (NCBI): domain Eukaryota; kingdom Metazoa; phylum Arthropoda; class Malacostraca; order Decapoda; family Palaemonidae; genus Macrobrachium; species Macrobrachium nipponense. The sequence goes on along the minus strand of NC_061110.1, from coordinate 82,900,978 downwards.
TTCAGGAATTTCTTGGTGGTTGTCTTCCCCTCTTAGTTGGCTGTATAGTCTTCTCTGGTTGGTTCCGAATAGTTTGTTCTGTTGGTATCCCTTATTCCTGTTCATGTACCGTTGGATCTTATGTGCTTTAGCCTTAAGCCTCTGTTTTACATCTTCTATTGTGTTGTTTAGTCCCTTCTCCTGTACTTTGTATTTCTCGTTCACTTCCTCCCTTGTTTTCTTGCTTCTTAGCCTTTTTTCTGGCATCTCTTTCAGTTTACTTATTATTATTAT
>NC_061110.1:82878205-82890705 GCF_015104395.2 Macrobrachium nipponense | reverse complement strand
TACCAAAGTAAATAAAAGATATTCAAAGGGACACATACCTAAATCTAGCAGGCTCTTAGATAGAGGCTAGTAAAACGTCATTACTTCCACTCACTGATACTGAAGTATGATACTTTACATCACGCCCCGACCACATACTTTATGAATGAAGACTCAAGTATTATAGTAGCAGTAATAGCAGTGGTATATGGAATTCTTATATTGCTTCACACACTCGAACACTTACCCTACATACTCTCTCTCTCTCTCTCTCTCTCTCTCTCTCTCTCTCTCTCTCTCTCTCTCTCTCTCTCTCTCTCTCTCTCTCTCTCTCTCTCTCTCTCTCATCTCTTCGATCATTCATGTCTTTAAGAATACAACAAGGGAATGGCATCAAATGAGGATATTAACTGCGTAATATAGTTCCATGGCGCAATTCACGTTTCCATTAACTTGAATTGTACACCAAGTCTTACACATATTTTGTGAAAACCATTGTTACAATAACCTGGATTTTCTGTTGCTTCATACTGTCTCAAAAGTTCCGGTTCACGAGTATCTGCTTAGTCCAGATAAATGAATTTAACATAACGCAAAGGATCTAATTTTAACTTCCTTAATTAATACATGATCAATCCAATAATAAATCCACAGTGCTTGGTATAACACACTACTCCCCGCCTCTGTGTCACTTTTGGTGTTTCTATACGGTGATTCATTTATATACTTTAAACTGGCACTAATGTTTGTTGGAGGTTGTTGAATGGTAATCAGCGACTCTATGTATTCCCGGTTTTTTCTATTTACTAATTTTTTATGGATTTGAAGTTAGCCGTTCTTTCAAACTTCAGATATTTTGATTATTTCGTTTCAATCGCTTATTATTATTATTATTATTATTATTATTATTATTATTATTATTATTATTATTATATATATATATATATATATATATATATATATATATATATATCATTTAATCATAACTACATTGTATTACTGAATAACACTCGTAACTCATAATTCAAAGGCTTGGGCTATGCCCTAAATTTTAGAATCCACTAATGCATTTATTACAAAGTACCTTATTGAAATTGTAGGAGACAAGAAATAAAACAAATATTATAACTTAAAATATGTAAAAGGATATTTACATTGGCTGATGTTACAAATGTTTAGATCACCATTTATTTATGGTATATTATCTTACAATTTCGATAATCGTCGATATTGTAAGATAATATACTACTATAGATAATATACACATATAATGTAAGATAATATACTATAAATAATATACTATAGATAATATACTATAAGATAATATACTATAGATAATATACACAAGATATTGCGTAATGTACAAGAGAGTCAAGTTTTTGTGTTTTACGAGGTTAAAGTTTACGTCACAACTAGCCTTTCACTTGGTTCTTACTCAATTTAGCCAAGTTTCAATTTAAATTTCTTTATTTTACTCTGACAAATTCCTTAATTATCCACATTAGACATCACTGCATATATTTCCCAATTAGGCTGTGGCTTCAAATAGCTATTTCCAAAATACAATCCATAGCCGATTTTGTCGACGAAAATCTATTAGATACGTCCCTGAAATGCACAGCAGTTTATTGTTATTATTCTTAAGATAAAGCCACTGACTTTAAATTCAATTTTCCAGAGATTATATGTGAAGGATAAAATAGGGAAAGATTTATGTTATCCTTCACATATATTAGAATATTTGCTATAGTAAAGCCCACAAAAAGTTTTACAGTGTAAGTAACACGGAGAGAAACTTCTAAGAACATTCTCAGCTTGCCTTATTTTAATGGATTTGAAACCATTATATCATTGCTAAAATCTTTTAAACTCAACCTCGTTTTTTCCTATAATAACACACTACATGGAATGTTACTAAAAAATGGCCCCAAGGAAAGCAACAACATAATATATAAAATTCCATGTATGGACTGCCCCTCTTTTTATCTCGGGCAATCTAGCAAGGGCTTAGAACTAAGAATCAAACTGCATAAATATTCTGTAAAAACTGGGTAAACATCTAATGCAATATTTATTTATTTATTTAAGTGAAAATAACCACCGGATAAAAATTGGATTGGTAGTTCAGTAATAGCAAGATCAAAAGATGTCTTATTACGAAATCTTTTAGAATCAGCCATTATACAACTTACTTCCCATTGTATTTTTAATATAAGTCGTGGCCTGTTTCATTTAGACCCTTGTATTTGTAACATGTTTAAGAATGACCTCAAAGATACAATCACAAACTTAAATACAAATTAGTTGCCTCATAGATATTTTCTTTGTATATGTATGTTTAATATATTTTGTGAATACGTTTTTGTTTACCAAAAGTTTGAATGTGGTCAGTTGCCGCCCTGTATTATCCTTTAATTGTCTTGTTCCTGTGTCTGAGCAGTTGGACTTAATCTCTTTGTAAACCTCTTAAATTGTATTTATGTTTATGTTCGTTTGGGAAGGTCATTAATTCTCCAGGCATGTTGGATTCTAGGTACTAATCTCCTTATAATCCCTATCTGTCACTTATACGACCCTTCCTTGTCATCCCAGTTTCTCATGTATGTCAGTCAGTCTGCTCAGTAAAGGACGTTGAGTCAAAAGATCTTGTAGCTACTCCAGTGTTTCACTCTCCTTCGTGGCTTATATCTTCATATATATATATATATATATATATATATATATATATATATATATATATATATATATATATATATATATATACACACATATATATAGGGGTATGTGTGTGTGCCATATAAATAAATAAATAAATAAATAAATAAATAATAATATATATATATGTATATATATATATATATATATATATATATATATATATACATACACACACACACACACAGTAATACACATTCCTCGTCGCAAGTGATGGCTCTAAAGAATCTATATAATGTACAATAACCAAAATATTCTTGACGTAACAACAGTCGCCAAACTATTCGAAATATAGAAGAGGAGACACGAAGCTATACATGTATGATCATTCCTGCTTACCACTCATGAAAATCTGCTTACATTCCATGAAACTGTAATTCATAACTGCGTATATCCTGAAAATTATGGAGGCGTAACCCCTAAGAAATGAGGCAGAATGACCTCACTAGTTACAATCAAAACTGACAAGTTGCCAGAGTTGATTATAATTACCAACCTTTTCAGTAACAGTGTCGCTAAAGTGGTCCATTATTTCTAGTGGTCATTATAACCTTGACGATTTTATGTTTACCATCATGTAAGAAAAAAAAACAGTAAAAATAAGTTTTAAAAAATATATAAAACTTCAATATTTCGTCAGGAGTCTATTTAAAAGTAAGAATACTAAAAACAAAGTTAATGGTGATGACTCTTATCATCAATTTTATAATTAAATATAACCTAAGATGCCAATGACGATTCTGAAAATTACACATATTCCTTTGCAAAATCAGCGGATATTATTATGATTATAGTTAGGACTGCACTGATAGTGGGGATAATGAAGGAAAAATCACACTCATCATGAGCACAACATACTAAAAATGACAAGACTTATTTTTCAGGTTTTCATGTGTTACAACGTTACTGATGAAAAAGGCGCCAGAGATGCCGATAATGTATTTATCATATAAAAAATTTATAATAATTTAAAAATCCATAATATAAATGAAATTTAATTTTTCCGTTTGAGAAGATATATCCCTGTGCTCTTAACAAAAGGAAAAGTTTCTTAACATATGAAAGGAAAGGTAACTTACACCTTACTGCCTTAGATGTCCTAAAGATTTTCGGAATACAAAATGTTCTTCAGAGACATTACGTTCCCCCTTTCCACTAAGGTGCTACTTAATGAACCTGGAATAACAGATAATCCGTTTGCACAAATATACCATGGGAGTCAGTCCATTAAAGGATTTATTTTTATCATGCTCCTTCACAATGTTTCTTAATCCTGCTTCTGCAGTGATACTCTTTCTATCTACGACAAAGTATTTACAATAATATTTATTTCCAAAAATAGTGGAGATTCGTGCAACACGACACCTTCAACTAATCCCCAGTAATGGTCTTATTGTGTTCCCTGATCCTAGTCTTCAAATTCTTTCCCTTTTACCCGAAGAAAGACTATTTTTTCTTAATTTTTACAGGGTATAAAATATACTTCAGAAGGAAATTTTCCATCTAGACAGGGAAATTCCACTTTATTTATAAAGCTGTATCCCATACATATTATGAAAGCTGAAGGAAAACTTATTTGCAACATCAGTAAAAATGTTCAGCTCTATAAGAGTCAGCATTTTAATGATTTTAAGAAAAGAATTTCTTACCCCAATAACAAAAATACAGTAATTCCTCGTTTGCGTTGCCTCCATCTTCATGGGGGTTGCCCCTCCTTGCGTTGCCATCGTCTTCAGGGGCTTGGCCCTCCATCTCACTCGCATCAATGTCTACTGATCAGTGTCCTCATGGTAAGGGCTTAGCCACGGACTTGCCGGCCTCACTCCTTGAGCTATTCTTCCAAATATCTGTTGCTTACTTCGGCTTTTCCTTGGCGCCCTTGATATCTTACAAGTTGGGCCGCGCAAGAGCATACTCAGCCATGATACAGGACCTCAGGAAGTATTAGGGCCATATACAGCGGATAAAGGACCGTATACAGTAAAAATACCACCTGCAGCACTGCAGGCACCAAAACAAATGAATATGAATGAGTGTATTATGGAGCACAGTACGGAAATTAGACATCACCTGATAATATATTTTTAATTGAGGAGGGTTACTTGAATGTTACCAAAGACCAATATTATGGAGGGTCTGGCGTCACTAAGGCATTCCTAATAAATATGCAAACCTAATTTAATTGATTCATGAAAGAGGCAGATGTAAAGTTAATGCTGATGTTAAGTTAATGCTGTTCTCTTGCCAAGTGAATTTGCAGGTAACTGTGGAATCCTAAAAGTAAATATTATTTCACCTTTGCAGTTTGTCCATCTCATAGATTTCATAATAAAAGTCTCTGAATATTCAGATGATGCTAATTTAACGGGTATCACGCAAGTTTTGGAAAACTTTCTTAATTGAATACATATCTAGAGACTCAACTCAAAATAACTCTATACAAAACAAAAGTATAGAGGACACAATACGCACACAAGATGAAATAGCGTCATATGAAGTAAGGCTTCATGACGTTAAATTTGTCAAACATTCTGAAACAATAATTCTGATAAATTCTCTAGATTTGGAATTCAGTAAAAGAAGACGAACCTAACAAATGGCTCACTTGATAAAATCTGGTAATCAAATAGACTGAAACTTCATACGAAAATAAGATAACTAAAAGTCTAACATAATCTTCACTGCCATGAATAATAGTATGAAAATGAGACCTACACAATTTTATCGATTATCAAAGAAAATTCCTCAAAGATATTACGAGTCAGATAACAGGAAAAAGTCACAAATTACATCATACGATATGATAATGAAAGCGAAGAAGATAACTTGGACATGTTCTTCCCATAATCCCTGGTAGAGAAGTTAGTCTTGGTGTCAACTAGGCCACAATGAGTACCACAAAGTTGGTCTAAAACAAAGTTGTTATACCTAGAATTACTTGGATGAGAATTGGGAAAAGAGACTGAAAATAGGTGGAAATTTGTGGAAGATGAAGAACAGAAAGAAATAAATGGTGGAATTTCACAAAGACCTTTGTGTTTATCGGAGATGGATGCAATTATCTATCTATCTATCTATCTATCTATCTATCTATCTATCTATCTATCTATATATATATATATATATATATATATATATATATATATATATATATATATATATATGAAAACACGAGCGCGTTCTCTTACCACAGAAAGTTAAGTAATTAAGAGCTTGAGCGACAAAGGAAAGAAATAACAGAGCAAACGACTTTCCGGATAACGATCTTTCTCGCAGCATCTGTGTCAGGATGGAAACTCCTGGCTTCCTTTTCCATTAGCAACACCCAAGTAGGTTGCACAGAAAAGAAAGCAACAACTTGCAATGACATGATAAGTATCGCCGTCTTCCATAATAGCTTCCAAAACTTCTGATTTTCCCCACTAGTTCCCATACTTATATTTTAATGATTTTCTACGATGTCACACATTAACTGTCTGCATAATGACCCAGTTAATCACAGCTTTTCTTTCAATGTGTAATGAAAAAATACTCTATATATATATAATATATATATATATATATATATATATATATATATATATATATATATATATATATATATATTAATATATATATATATATATATATATATATATATATACACACACACACATATATATATATATATATATATATATATATATATATAATATATATATATAATATATATATATAGATATACACACATATCTTAATAGATAGATATAATATATATATATTATATATATATAATATATATATCTATATATATATATATATATATTATAATTATATATATTATCTACAAACATATATCTTACAAGTGTGTAATGTGTTAGTGAATTACATATCATGTCTTGCTTGGAGACAGATTGAGCTGTGGAGGCAGCCTTCTTGAATGAAGGAATCTGATACGTAAGCATTTTAATCTGGAGGCTATTCGTACTGTTGTCAAGGCAGTTTGGGTTGTGTCGAGTATGTACATTCGTTTGTACGGATGTCACAGGTTTAACCGACCAAGGCACTTGCGAGAGGCACATTCCTTTTGTGAGAGGAAAGAGGTCGGTTTGGTAAACGCCAGGTGTCGGGAGAAAACCCCCTTCTTAAAAGATGGGCTCTATTTCATGATGTTAGAGACGGGATTCTCTATCCTGACTAATACAATGAAACGATTGGCATTTTGAGTCTGGGAGTGAATACTTAGCCAGGAGAGTGGAATGATAACTTAACAGTTTTCTTTGTGGGGCAGACTTGGGTTTTTATCACTATGACTTATTAATCATTTTGTTCTATTTTATGTTCATCTGCTTTGGGTAATAAATAATATATTTTTGTATTTATGTGAGCTTAATAGCCTAATGACATGTTTGCAGACAGAGGGCGCCATTGACAACAGGTAAGGGTTTCCAATTTGTGTAGTTTTGATAAAAGGGTGTAAGATATATATAAACATATATATATATATATATATATATAATATATATATATATATATATTGAAAATTCATAGATAATTATAAGACTTAACAGAAATAAAATATAATTATTACAAAATAAGGGATGAGAAATAAGAACTAACGCTGCCTACAGACAACACGTTTGTGGCATATTTAGAATTAAGAAAAAGTGCATGACTGAATATTTACTTTAATCGCCTTATTCTGATTCAATTAAATCAGAGAAGCTCACATAAACGTATAACGTGAGACAGGCACTGGGTGTTGTAAACAACATCAAAATTTTATAATACTGCATGAATTACAACCAAATAAAAGTTACGTTGTAAGAACATCATCATTAATGATGGTTGTAATAATAATCATTAAAATCAAAATCTTTTACTAACTGAGTTAGAGCTTATAATATTTTTCTTTGGTGCAAGGATAACAATTTTTTTAGTACTGTAAATCAGAGTTATTTTAATTCACTCTCATTTGATTGAAATAAACCCATCCCCAAAAGGCAAAATTATTCAAAGGTTAAATAACGAGATAGAGTAAGAAAATAAAAATTCATTTTGTCTCACTATGAAAAAAGTATTCATTTTAAATATAACCATTCATAAGCAATTCTTTTTAGCAAAAAGCAAAACTAAGACAAATTTCCTTAGAACAAAGAAGAAGAAAAAAAAAGACTAAAAAAATTGCCTTTCCGAAGACAGACTAAAATCTATATATCCTCGGTTTTGAGAGAGAAAAAAAATCGAGTACTTGCTTACCAAAGTATTTCTTTCATCGGCATGTATGGGTATTTTTCACGCTCGACAAATCACTCTGGTGTATTTTTAAAGCAGAATGTCTATGATATGTCGCATCATGATCAAAAAGGGAAAATAAAAAAAACTATAGGTCAAAAAGACAAGTTGGCGTTGCCAAAAACCAATAATATATGTACTTTGCCAGAATAAAAATGTTCTCCTAAAGTCAAGTTATGTCTTCCACATCACAAAAATAAAACAAACTACCTTCCAAATAATATACCTCATCATAATTCATGCAAGCATTGCACAGTGCAGTACATTATTAGAATTTCTAACAATATATCTATGAAAACAATACAAATATCCTTTACAGTTAACGGATTTTTTTCTTTGCATACAATTATAAAGACCATGATAAGGCTGAACATGAGAAATTCATAATGTCCGCGACAAAAATCAATAAAAAAATTTTCAACAGCCCAGGTACAACTATAATATTAATTTATACAAACCGCGACCTCGCATACAAAACACAATAACTAGGTACTATAAAACTTTTTTTCTCCTCATCTTCACTAATTTTCCCATTTTTTTTGCTCCCAGCTCTATTAATTTCATACGATATTAAGGACACCTTAAAACTACACTGCATTTTTCATCAAAAAATACTACTGTGATTAACGTTCAATGAACAATATTGCAACTCAGATTAAAATTCTTCGAGCTTCGTATATTGATACAACTGACGATGCAATTTCCTGGAAGACCTGAGCGGATTTGTTTGTTTAGTGTGTTGCGAATGGAGAAGTTACTCATCAGTTCTTACATTTACTGAAGCATATATAAATATAAATATATATATATATATATATATATATATATATATATATATATATATATATATGCGATGTATATATATATGGGATCAGTGTGTGTGTGTGTGGGATTTTTATCTACGGAAAGCTGCTCTAATGTGGAAGTTTTCTACAAAGGGGATTCATACGCAATTTAATATTTTTTGAATGTTTACGCACGCTTGTTGTTCTGCCTTGTCTCGGTAGGGAAAAAGGCTTAACAACACACACACACACACACACACACACACATATATATATATATAAATATATATATATATATATATATATATATATATATATACATATATAATATAATCATAACATACATACATATATTTGTGTGTATACAGGGTGTAACACGAGTTTATGCAAATATTTTGAGGAATAAAAAGAAAAAATAATTTTGAGCAGAAAATATTCTATAGACATATGCATTTTAAGGCTTTGTTTGTCAGTGAGAGGAATTCTAAAATATCCGTTATCATTACAGGTGTTTCACACGATAGAGGTTGGTAGCAAGAGGTTGGAGTGAGTAGCCCGGGGGGGACCCCCCCCGGGCAAGGGGGGGGGTGGGGGGGGGGCGGGGGGGGGGGGGGGTTTGGGGTTGGGGGGGGGGGGAGGGGGGGGGGGGGGGGGAATTTGTTGCTGGGGGTGCGCTGCGCTACAGATGGAGGATGGAGCTATTAGGCCGATGTGAATAAAGTACCTCCCAGTCAGATGTATTATTCAGATTTTGGATTAAAAATGCATACGTCATATAATCCCTTTCCCTCCATACCAGTGATATTCATTGGACAAGAAAAGTAAGCTGAACTGAATTTCCCCTGCATCAAAGGTAGTCTTGCTTATTCATTACACCTTTCAGAGATGTCAAATGTATTTTCAAAAATCTATCCCTCTCCATCTAAAGTATTCACCAGAACCCATAGGTATACACCTAGCAATGTTTCCTGGTTCAACAATTCCGTGGCAAGGCAGCAGGACTGAGCACACTAAAATTTAACGATCACAAATGAATGTTTTTCAGCAACATTTACAATACTTACTTCATATGTAAAGCCATAAATTACTGATGTTAGCTAATCATTTAAATTAGATTACTTACAAGAAAAAGAATCAAAATTAAAAGACATTCCTGACTAGGCGTATTACGAGTGCAAGGATTCAGATGAAAACCAAACTCAAAAAGCGCGACAAAACATGCCATCAAAAGAGTGGCGTTTGTCTCCTCTTTGCCAGATTCTATTGGAAAAATATTCTTTCAACACAGACTGAGGAGTATGGAAATACAAGGCCACGCATGAAGTCAGACAATAAACTAAACTTGGACTAACCATTTCCATCTAATCTATTCCTTAAATTATACCAAAATTCAGGTACTTCCAGAGAAAGCATGAGATGCACTGTCTCCTTTGCATAAAAATAGGGGCCCTCCATTCTTCCTAAAGTCATCAAGCTGATATGCTCAGACACTAAAGAAGGAAAGTTCAGGGCAAGTTTAATGATGGACTTCATATGTCTTTCAGTATTTGTTGCTTCCTTTGGCTCTATGTTGTGCAACATAGTAATAACACTTGTCTTCTTCTAAACGAAACTTCTCGCATATCTGACAAGAAAGTTGTGACAAGAACACTAAGTAGCTGTCTGACCGAAACCTGCTTTCATTTTTCCAGTGATTGTCTGTTTCAGGACTTTCTGTACATTATTTTCAAGATTTTGGAGATTTTAACATTTATATTTCAAGCTTTCAAGCTTTCAAGCTTTGAGTTAATTTTTCAAGATATTAACAGATTTTTCAAGTCCTGGTAGTACTGGTAGTGAGCAGGGGCACCAGACGGTAAAATCAAGGCTAACGCGCTCAAGATACAAATTTCAGCGGCTCTTTTGATGTAAAAAAAATAACAAGCTTTCGTGATCAATAGCGTGAAAGCAGTGCTAATGATAACGGTTATCTTAAAATTCCCCTCATCGAAGCATTAAAATGTATCTGCTTATAGAACATTTTCTGTTCAAATAAACTTCTTCATTCATTCCCTAAAATATTTGCATAAGCTCGTGTTACACCCTGTGTATATAATATATATAATATATATATATATATATATATATATATATATATATATATATATATATATATATATATATACACCTCTCCAATACCGAGGAAATGGAGAACAACTATCTGCACATTTATACTCGAGATGTAAAATGACGTAGGAAACAACTGTGTGGACAATTTCCAAAACATTACCCGCTTTCGGCAGATAAACAAAACTTCTGCACATATAGTGTCTTCCGTAAAAGGTGGTGGCTCCCAAGAAGAGAAAAATCGAATACAATTTCTATATTCATGCATAAATCGGGATTAACAACTTACGGAAAGGACTTCTACAACAAATGCCGCTTCAAAACAAACATAGGCTATCTAGCAGTGGGCATAATTAAGAACCATCTAATCCCTCCACCCCGACGCCTACCCCCATCTTTCGTAGAGTACCCTTCGCCTGCATAGTGCTTACACAATCCATTGCTTCCTGGAAAGTGAAATTCTTCCTTTCCAATACCACTTCCACTTCATAGATCTAGCACTGTCCCCTTCAATGCTATTAATGCAACTTTTTTTTCTTTCAATCATCTTTCAATATCAACGCTTCCCTTCCAAAAAGGAGAAATAAGTCTGCATTTTATTCAAACATTATAGCCTTGGCTTTTAGAGACCAACTCTCCTCCCTAAATACTGTAAATGGCCCCGCTAACTTCCTTTCTTCAACAATTCACCGGCCTCAATTCTTTTCGCAGTCTTCCATCATTTCCTATAATTACTCCAAAACTTTCAGGCAAATTGACTGCATCCATTCTCCAACCATCCATATTAACATTCGCTGCTCTAAGTTCTTTTCTCATGGAAGGACAATTTTTTTTTTCTTCACTAGTTTCTACCATGACTTCGTACCTGTATTCAGTACTGTACATCTTCAATCAACCGTTCCACACGATATCCATGATCACTTCCTTATTACGAAAATTTGTACCAAATTCTTCCGTCTTCTCCGACTATATCAAAAGTAAGCTTCGTGCTTTTACGGAGTCTAATTGAGCGTGCACAAAGAGAACGGGGGTAAAAGCAATGCAATTAAAAAGTCAATATCCTGCTGAATTCAAAGGTTCAACAACCTATATAAAACGACGCGACCATGAACGCAAAACATTAAAATCTTTTAAATCTGATGATATTAAGTGACTAATGGATTTAAAAAGATTATTTATTCGTTTATTTTAAAATACAATAAGTATACACGTAAAAATATTCAATTATTTCACTTGGAAATTCATAACAGTAATTTTAAAACATTCTAAACAATATATGAATTTTGCCAGAGCACTGAAATATAGCTATAATTTTAACTCCTCAAAAAGAAAAGGGTATTTCTTGTAGATCAGTTTAGTAGTCTAGGATATTGGGATGCTACAAATTTAAATATATATATATAGTTTTTTGTCTTTACCGTTCGGGGTCAAATCACTCACTACTCATGACACGTAATCTGCAATATAACCTATTCTACTTATTTAGGGAGTATCATATGCGCAGCGTGTGAAAGAGCTCGTGATATGTGGCAAATTAACGTCAAATACTTCTTCGGAAATTGGTTGGTTAATTGGTAGTTACTGTTGGGTAAAATTGACTGCCGTTTCACTGCACACACGTTTTACTCAACAACTTTCATG
>NC_061110.1:82840705-82873205 GCF_015104395.2 Macrobrachium nipponense | reverse complement strand
AAGCTTCTTTTTCACAAGGGATACTACTTAAGGTGAATTGAAAAACCCTCATTTTATATAACCACTTCTTTATAGCTGCTCAGCTGCGGCTATTTCAAAAATAACTGTTCAATGACTCCACCCGAAAGGTTTCCAAAATTTCCCGATTGCTGGTTCATACGCTTGTCATTATCACTCACCATCTCAAAAATGTTTTATAGCAACATTATTATTTTTGTGTATTATGAAATCCTTCCACCGTCAGAACACGCATAATTACTTTGCTTTCTCTATGTATTCTCACTAATTAAACAAATTTCGTTATTTCTTGACCAGCACATATTGGATGCTGGAATTCTCTGCCTATTAAGGATATTTTCAAAAATACTACCAATAAAGGAAACTATACGATGATAACTAAATTAGAGCTAAGATTACAACTGATAACGCGTTCTACCGGAATGACAAAAGTTGGTTGATCATCCAATTTGAACTTGTATGTCGTAGATTCTTGAAATTCATCACTATTACTGAACGTGAGTCTATTCAAATAGCTGTACACAACATAAAAGCACAGATCATTGTTTTGTTCCAAAACTGTTCGTCTCTCTCTCTCTCTCTCTCTCTCTCTCTCTCTCTCTCTCTCTCTCTCTCTCTCTCTCACACACACACACACATATACACATGCAACAGGCCATTATATATGAAAATGATATAAGGGTAATGTTAAAAATGATAAAAAAAATGAACCAAAGAGGCCCATGGAAGTGCATTTACTAGGTACATTCATTTGATTTGATTTGATTTTGATTAATATTGTGTAGATTTTTGGCTTTATGCCAAGCACTGGGGCAACTAATGCCATTCAGCGCTGAAACGGAAATTGACAGTAAAAGGTCTGAAAGGCGTAACACGAGGAAAACCTCGCAGCTGCACTATGAAACAATTGTTAGGAGAGGGTGGACAGTAAGATAGAAGAAGAGAATATGAACGGAGGTACAGTAAAAGGAATGAAAGTAGTTGCAGCTGGGGGCCGAAAGGACGCTGCAAAGAACCTTAAGTAATGCCTACCTTGCACCGAATGAGGTGCACTGACGTCACTATCCCCCTACGGGGCTAACTACATTCATGCCCAACCGTGGTGGTTTTAGCTTAATACATAATATCAGTTATGGTCGTCATCGTGGCGGAGCTGAAATGGCATTTCGGAGATTTACTTTATTTCAGTGTTATGTAACGTCATCCGACATGCGTTTTATTTCATTAACACTTCAAGTACGCTTTGCTTCAAAATATTCCTGGGGGGTTAATAACAGTCATTCTAAATTAACAATCATACATATTCAAATAATATTCCAGCTATTAGTGAAGATGGCACCTCTCAAGAGTGGAGGCTGAACACAGCATGTGCCATATGCAACTATGTGCTGTTACTGAGGGGTAGATTTCAACACCTAAATTAACTATGACATGTACCTTCATGCCCTCTTTTACCGGAAAAAAAATACTATCTCAGATTACATGACACTGGAGGAGAGAGAGAGAGAGAGAGAGAGAGAGAGAAGAGAGAGAGAGAGAGAGAGAGAGAGAAGAGAGAGGGAAACTCTTACGCAGTTCTCTCACATGGGCTACTAGTCACCTACATTTTAACCCGATGAATTATCAGATTGATGAAGAGACCTTACGAAAAATTAACAAAAAGCGCCCTTTATGATATCTGAAATTTACTTACAAATCAGGAAGAACTTGAGGACTTAATAAAAAAAATGGATTTCTGAGAATCCTTAAAGTCATCCCCGTATTTCTAAGTCCTTTTAAAGACACAATGACAACCGAATCCATCTTTGTCCTATTATACCCATCAAGAGCTCTTGATGAATAACTAAACATGCAGAAGCCATAATCTAAAAATTTTAAAACTTAAAAATTCCAATAACAATATCAAACTTCTCATTATTGACGTGGGGTCATTATTTACTCATTATTTATAAGCGTCCCAACTAATGAAATGACGTTTTGAAGTAGGTAATCAAAATCATACGTAGTCATTTCTTCCTTGGCCTTGATAGGTAAAACTATAAAATTAAGCTAAAAGTAATGAATAACTGTTTTTTTTTCTTAGAAACAAAGATTATAGGCAGGTCGTACACATTAAACCTAAAAACTAACCTAGCTTGGTGATATAGAAAAAATACATATTTTTTTTCGACGGAGCAATTTGATTCTATAATATGAAATGAAATGGGGGAAAATGTTGGTAAATTGACTTCTTAGACACTTACATCGTAAGAGTAAAACAATATTCTTTTACTGTGTAAAGGAAACCAATTTTCGCAGTTCCTTATTTTTCCTTTTCTCACTACAGACCGTAATTATCTGCTATGTGTTTCTCAGAGCGCTTTGATATGATCACATGTGTATCTGGAAGAAAACTAACAAATAGACTTGAACCACAAAATAAAAATGTGCTGCAAGCATCAAAAAGTTAACTGAACACTTCAAATCCAATACTCCGTTCATATATCAGCATCTTAAAATCACAGGTGGTTCAGTAATCAAAGTACAATTTAATACATAATATATATATATTTTCAGCAAAAGAAGCTGACTGGTCTTGACAAAACATCAAGCTTTTATTGTAACTACATTAAACTTCGGGGAACGGTAGAGTGAAGCATGAAGGATCACTATGATATGGTTTGAGCATCGTCATGTCGTACTTTGGAGTGAGGCCAAAATGCTTTTCATAAGTAGCTAGCTGTCCGTACATAAAGGAGAATCTGGAATCTGTTATTATTAATCAACCTAATGATATGAATCTCAGCGGCCACTAGATATCTGACTAAACAGACTATTTCATTTTCAGACCTACTCTCACGCAAATATTTCAACGGATATAACCTCCGAGCAAGCTAAACAGAACTAGATCAGAAAAAGGTATTGGCCCCTTCCATCACACAAGATGAACCTGCCACAATGGTTATTCGACAACTTGATATTATGCATAAATTCTTTCCACAAGTATCAGTGATTAGGGTGCTCTCTAAGTATGCCGTAAAAAAAACCTCTAAAGCTACAGCATTAGGGATTTTACCCACATGTCAGATTTTAACAAATCTCAAAAGGTGCCGAACAAATAATAAGAACCTTAGAGAAGATTACGTATTAGTAAATAAGGATTAGGCCTCAATTTCGCCGAAAACGCATATTGTCAGAACTAAATGTAGATCTTGGTCAGAACAAGAATTTAAAGTGTGAAACAATCGACACATGAGCTGCAATGTAACAGTATAAAAGAGAATATGAAAAAAAATAAAAACAGTGTATGATACAGGTATGCAAAAAGAAAAACACAAATAGGCCCAGTCTATATATATATATATATATATATAATATATTATATATAATATATCTTATAATATATATATATTGTGGGTAAGACGCCAGTGGAAACAAAAATACGTTTATCAAGAGTAGTATATAGCCTTATCTGCCAACGTTCGTGTGATCTCAGTACCTTTAAGAGATTTTATTGCTGCTAATTTGGGGGAAAATGGTTTTAGTCCATTTACTCCAGCTTAAAAATTACTAGTCAAAACAGCATGATTCATTAGGATTTATTATAATCAATATATTGTATCTGATGATTCATGATGTTTTAGTTCTTTTATGAATGTGCGTGTGTGTGAGCGGGCGTGCGTGTTTATGTACTTTGCAACTAAGGGTAATGCCCTTGATCAGAGGTATCAGCTTTGTCCTTTAACTGTTATGCCAATGAGAGTGGTTTGTTATTCAGCCAATACGCTATTAATAACAGTGAGTGGGTGTCATTAAAGGAAATGGTGAGCGTACGTTTATCTATGTTGGCATCGAGGGTAAAATGCATGAAATTGGAAGGTCTGTCGATGATTAGGCAATTCCTGTAAAATTGTTCTTGGTTTCGGTATATCTACTGTTGGTAGTTGCCTAATTACCAATAGTAGTGATATATATATCTACTATCAATAGTAGTGATATATCTACTATCAATAGTAGTGATATATAAATCTACTATTGGTAATTGCATAATTATCAATAGTGGTGATGGGTTTACATATAGTGAATGGGTAAAACATACCAAATTTTCTTACTATTTTAATTCTATTCTGGCTAGTGCAATACCAAAGTGAAATTACTTTTGAAATCCATGTTTATAATAAGGAATACACGAAAGAAATTTAAATATGCAAATTCTGTATAAGATATTTCATTTGAGCGGCAAAAATTGTGGTTGACAACAACACAGGAACTTTCAGCAAATAAAATCTGCTCATACTACCACATAGTAAAATATTTGAAGATACTCCCCATACCCTAAAGATCTTGGGAGTTAATGTAGCATTTATGAACAATACGACAATGATAACAAAGAATTCTATAGACAACACTAAAGGATGTGTACGATCCGTGTAAGTCATGTGACCACCAATATAATAGTAAAAACGAGAATTATTGGAAAACAGCATACAAACTTTTGATTAACCCTGAACATAAGACTGATGTGTGAAAGTTCATTAAAATCACTAATGGAAAAATTCTATTTTGAAGTTTTCCCAGTCAAAATGCAATGACAGAAACCACCCTCGTTGTAAATTTTACTCGGATATATAATTTTATTAAGCAAAGAATTATGAAAGTTCAAGCGTTCATTTTCAATATATTATTTCATAGCGCATGCAGAATATTAAAGCATATAAAACTAAAATATTGCGGTATAAAAGACTAGAAACCTCTCGAAAGAGTGAGAAGTTTATAAACTTCACCGCAAGCTTTGATAAAAGTTCTCCTCTCGCTATCAAGCCGCCCGCTTCATAAACTTTATGATGGCTTCTAAATCTTATATTTCTTTAGAGCGATGCGGCTCTTCGACAAACAGCAGCAGTCTGCGGGAATCCTCACAGACATGGACCGATTAAAGTTAAGATTTGAGAAGGCTCTCCTGATGGACTCGAATCGAATGTTTTTTTTTTTTTTTTCTAATTAAGGAGGCAGACAGTTAAATACTTTTCTGTCTTCGTGTTTCCGGAATGCTCGAATCGCGTGACATGACTAAACGACAAAGTTCAGAGAGATCTCAATATGATACCCTCCTTCTGAATCTGTTTGCTTAAAATATCCAGTCACCGAGTGGATTCGACTATGCCGTGATGTCTAGTCAAAGTAGAAGCAATAACGTAGACCGAGGATGGCATGAACAGACCGGGATAAAAGTATGACGTAAAGGAAAGTCATCACAATGGCTTGGGATCTTTCGTAGTTACCATTATGGATTCAAAAGAAAAAAAAAACATGAATTTCATATCCTTCCCCACCTCTGTGTCGTATTAAATCTCGCCGATACAATCTTCACGATGAGCGTATGAAGGCGCGTTTGCCTTCATACAGCGAGGAGGGACGAAATAGTATTACGCATATTCTTTTCCGTAGCTGCTTCCACTTAATAAGAAAATTCATTGGGCGTGAGAAAGGCCGCTTCACTGAACCTCATTCTGTTTTAGCAAACGCTGGGTTCTTCTGCGGCCAACCTGGGTGTCATGTGCATGCGGTCGTACAAGTAGAGGGAGTAAATAGCTTTGCCAACGACAGAGAGAGAGAGAGAGAGAGAGAGAGACGAGAGAGAGAGAGAGAGAGAGAGAGAGAGAGAGAGATGAGAGGAAGAGAGAGAAGAGAGAAGGTGGGGGCGGGGGGGGAGGGGGGGGCCAAATCAAAGGAAAGTTATGAATAAAAGACAATATCTTGTTGTTGAAGATTAAGCTGGCCTTATGCCAGCACGGGCTCTTGCTCATAACGCATCCCGCAGAAAAAAAAAAAAACAATTACTGCGTTCTTCAATTTCTCATAAATTACCCACCTTCCCTAGTAAAATATTTTGTAAAAATGCAACCTAAGCGAAAGCATCTCTCTCTCTCTCTCTCTTTCTGAACTCGTGCAGTAATGGTAGACAAACTCGGCATACAAAATGAGTGAGTAGAGTTCGATTCTCGAGCAGAAAGGGTGGGTGGGTGGGGGGAAGGGGGAGAAGAAGACGAAGGACGAATGGACCGGTTCGCTAAAATCCAGTAAGCTTCTGTCAACCTAACCGGCTGTTTAGTAACTATACTCTGTTTTTTTCCATCTGTCCATCCGCCTGAGGTTTTTGCACATGGTAACACTGTGTCCCGGGCTTTGAATAATATCCTATTTCGAATAATAACGGTGTAATTCGCATACAGTAAATTATTAAAACACTTTTCAGTTATAAATGTACACCCAGATATTCTTTTATTTACCTAAAACTTACACATAGCGTAACTATTTAAACCCCGGGACGCAGTGTTACCATGCGTTACCACCACAGGCGGATGGACAGATGAAAAAAAAAACAGAGTATAGTTGTCAGTCCACCATTGTGCGTGGCTTCTAGGTTGAACCATCAGTGCTAAGAGGACTAGACAACTTAATCTTCACTTGATTGGGGTGAAATCATTCATTGCATGCTCATTAGAATTTCTTTCCCTTTCTTTCAAGTATTATGTTCTATAATGCTATATACATACATACATATAATGCTATATATATACATACATGTATAGATATATATATATGTATGTTTCACTGCGGCAATTTGATTATACTCCAGTCGAAGGGGCTGGGGTTCATGGGAGGGATATCAACAGAGCATTGCCCCTCCGCTGGAATACGGCATACCTGATGTATGCAGATAATATATCACTAATTGGAGAAACTGAACGGAGTTCGAGGTAAGGTATATTGGAAGAACGCGAACCTGGAAGATGGAGAAATGAATATGGACAACGCAAGAACGATGCAATCGATTCTTGTAATTGATAGTGAATAATGACGCAGTTTGCAAGATAAGGGAATAGATGAAGAATAGAGTAATAAAAGCAAGAATATGTATCAGGGCATATGCAATAGATTGAGAAAATAAGTTTATACCGAATAAAAATTAAACAAAGCGAAAACTGTTGAGGTGAGTTTCTTAATTCTCATGAGGGAGGTAATGACTAAATTTGAGAAACTTGGAAATACTCGCATATAAACAGAAGTGGTAAAAACGTTACATAGGTAAAGAGAATACCCACAGGGTTTTGAGATTATTTGGTCTCGAAGGGAGAGTTGAGGATGATAGATTAGTAAGAATTTTGAAATCTGTAAAAAGATGATAAGATTTTGTATAAGACAAAGTAAAAACGTAATGTACTGGTAATTTCGAAGTAATTTCGACGAAACTCTCATAGACTTTCTGTGTACGTATGAATTCGCTAATGTCGTGAAAGTTGATGACAGATTATATGTATGTATGTATGCATGCGTGTGTAAGTGCCACATACACTTTAAAACGAATTTAGCAGTTTCAAACTTGGTATACATATGACTTACATCTGGGAAAAAATACTGTGGGTAAGACATCACTGGCCACCAAATGGGGTGTGAGAAGGGGATCAGAAAGGGTTATATATAATACTAAAATAACTGTAAACGACAGCTATTGGTGTCTAATCCATAGTTTTTGTGGACGCTGAGATGAACAGTGACACTCCTGATGCCCTTCAAGTCCAAGTTTAGCCCTAATATGGACGTGGTCAAAGGGGTGGGAAGGGAGTGACATGTGAAAAATAACCGAAAACGACTGATATTAGTGTTTAATCAATAGTTTTCAAAGTCCCTGAGATGAATAGTGAGATACTCCTGATGCCTTTTAAGTGTAAGTTTAGCCCCAATAGGAAGGGGGATGAGAGGGATGGCAAGGGGGCAATATAAAAAAAATAAATAAATAACTGAAAGCAGCTGATATTAGTGTCCAATCTGTTTTCCGAGGCCACTGAGATGAATAGTGATGCTCCCAATGCCCTTTAATTCCATGTTTAGTCCCGATACGAAGGGGGGTGAGACGGGGTGGGAAGGGGGTGACATAAGAAAACGAAAATGACAGATATTACTGTCTCATCCATAGTTTTCGAGGTCACTGAGATGAACAGTGACACTCCCGATGTCCATCAAGTCCACTGAGATGAATAGTGACACTCCCGATGTCCATCAAGTCCAAGTTCATCCCCAATAGGTAGGGGCGTGAGAATTGGTGAAATATAAAATGTTAAAAATGCTGGGCAATGTAATTGAAGCAACTATCTAAACAGAGAGAGAGAGAGAGAGAGAGAGAGAGAGAGAGTTTATCGGTTGCCATTCAGTTTTCTTGGTAGTGCCGGGTTGGTCAGCTAGTTATATATATATACATACATACTACATATGATATATATTTATATATAATATATATATATATAGAGTATATGATATATATATATATATATATATATATATATATCTGACATAATCTCACCTTTGAATTAGCAAATCCATATCTACACAGAATGTCTATGACATTTTCCTACAAGTTTTTCAGAAAAATAAAAATCATAACAAAAAAAGTAATACCTAGTCTTGGACATTCTACACTGAAAGTTCTGCGATATAGATCTCAGAGAACTGATACTACCTAATCTGAAGAGAATGTTGGTTTTTACGATTTCATAATTCCATATAAGCAGAGTATAGATAGGTTAATCATAATAAATTTTGCTTGGTTAATTTACTGTAACTCTGTATTATTATGTTACTTTGTTACTGAATAATTTCTTTTCATTGTACATTTCTTTATTTATGATTACCATTGTAAAGGAAATATCTTTATGATTTTTTTTATTTTTTTTACCTTGAGCTTTCTCAGGAGTGTTGCTTCAGGATGACAATTATTCTGAATTATCATTACATTTAAGCATCTACGTTATCCTAAATATTGTTGATATTGTCAATATCAAGTCTAATATTTTTCCTTGCAATAAATAATATTTTTAAAAAGCCCCCTCACTCTCTTCTTAATTAGGATAGTTTCTGGTCCTTGGCGTCTATATTTCTCTTATTACTTTATTTATTTATTAATTCATTTATTTATTAATCAACATTTTATTAGTTTATATTTTTTATCTACAACTTTACGCTTAACTCCGTTGTTGTACGCAGTTCAATGGCTGGATCCAGGCGTTGGTAACTTTTATCGATGCTGCTTTATTTTTTAAGCACTGACGTTAATTTTGAAGCATAATATCACACTACTATGGCAGGGATGATGTCTAACTATCTTCGCGACGACTGCCTTTGTTGCCGTGCCAAATACCAAGGAGAAGAAAGCCGTTGACTAATGGTCCTTCTGAAATGAGAGGAGGTCGCTCCAAAGATAAAGGACGAAAAGTTTTCGTTTCTTTTCTCGCCTTGTGATCCAGAAAAGAACAAGAGGAGGAGGAGGAGGAGGAGAAGGAGGAATGTCACGTGAGGGAGATGAGATACTGTCACCAACTTTAGCTACTTTTGCCAAGTTCTGACCATCCATCCCTCCTCCATCCCTCCCCCAACCCAACCCCCACCCCCAACTCCCTCCTTGTGGAAAATTGAAAGGAAGGCCGTTATAAAAAGGAGACAAAACAGAAGACACTGGATCATGGGAGAAGAAAGGTAATCAACGGAAAACCAAAAAGGAAGGGGACAGAAGTTGAAAAAGTGCGAAACGAAATGGAGAGAGAGAGAGAGAGAGAGAGAGATAGAGAGAGAGAGAGAGAGAGAGAGAGAGGAGAGAAATCTTATCTGTTATTCGCGATTTGACTTTTTAAGGATTTTTTCGTCGTTATTATGAACAAGAGAACTTACAGCGTAGAATAATTTGGCCATAATGTTTCCTCAGATTCTCATGTACGTTATGATTACGTCGAATTATCGTTTTCCTTAGATGGAATATTTGAGGCTCTTATATATATATATATATATATAATATATATATATATAATATATATATATATATATATATATATGTATATACATATATACACGTATATACAGTATGTGTTGTGTGTGTGTGTGTATAATTTTCTGCCACATCGGGATTGAAGCCCCGTCTCCGCTGCCAATTGACCCAAACGGGTCAATATATATATATATATATATATATATATATATATATATATATATATATATATATATATATATATCTGTGTGTGTGTGTGTGTGTGTGATTTACGGCATAGTCTTTCTCTGGATATGATGTACTATTTGAATACACTTTTTTGATCTTCTAAATTCTCTCTCATCACTAAGGCAAAACTCTGGAGGTTAAGACAAAAAAGTCCCTGACTGAATCAAAGCACGTAAAAAAATATTATTTTGAGCTCAGTTCTATACATATTTGATCCAAAGATGCATAAGATTTTAGAAGATATAAAAACAGAAATTTAACAAACATGAGTAATGCCATTGTCCACTCCTTGTTCTATCCGAATTACCGAGTTAATCCTCGATAGTTATTATCCTTCACTTGAAAGAGTTAATCCAAATGTTATGACCATTGTATGGATTAAAAACGTTCTTTAACCGTTTCCTCTTTTGGCTGTATGAAAACCAAACACACTATTTAACTTTTGTTTCACTGTATGTGTGTGTGTGTGTGTGTGTGTGTGTGTGTGTGTGTGTGTGTAATTCGTGTACGAGTATGTTTATGAATATGTATTTTGTGTGTGAGTTTTATCAATTTTTCACAATTCTTGTAGTAAAATAGAAAACTTGAATTTAGTGCCGGGCGTTATCTATCATTTACTTTTCATGACACTTTCACTGTATGTTTCTTTAGAATGAAGACACCAAAGAAAATACTGCGCCACACTAAACTAAGAAATAAGGATAAAGTTATTTAATGTTTAAAAACTAAATGGAATCAACAAGCGTTAAAACTGTTGAGTAAAACGTGTGTAAAGCGTAACGGTAGTCAAATATTAGCCATCAGTAACCACCAATTAACAGGCCAATTTCCAAAGATATATTTGACGTTAATTTAACACATATCACAAGCTCTTTTACATGCTGCAAATATGATACTCCCTAAATAAGTAGAAAAGGTCGTATTGCAGATTACGTGTCATCGGTAGTGAGTGTTTTTACCCCGAACGGTAAAGCGGAAGAAACTACTAGTTTGTTTCTAGAATAACTAGTCTTTTGTTTTTATTCGTATATTTACATTTTTAGCATCCCAATAATCTAGAATATTAATCTGATCTATACGGAAGAATTCCTTCCTTTTGGTTAAGTTAAAACTATCATATTTGTAAAGGCTTTTGAATAGTAACAATAGAAGCAATAATTAACTGATGCGACAATATTCACATATTGTTCGGATGTTTTAAAATATTATTTGGAATTTTAAAATGAAACAACCTAATAGTATTATTTGCACATTTGTTGTATTTTAAAATAGATGAACCGATAATCTATTTAATTCTATTTAGTCACTTAACAACGTCAGTTTTAAAGGATATTAGTGTTTTGCGTTCATGGTCGTGTCATTTTACATCGTTTGTTGAACCTTTAAACTCAGCAGGATATTGACTTTTAATTGCGTCGCTTTTACCCCGTCTCTATTTACGCGCGCCCAAACATTACGCACTCATTTACAGACTCCGTAAAAGCACAAATACACAAACTTTTAATAGAATCACTGTCATAAGGAATGACTTATTACAGATATAATGCAGCACCAACTGGGGACTGAAGGAAAATGATTATAGCAGCTATACCTGACACACGCAAAGTTGGCGGTGATGGTCCGCCCACTTCGTTAGTTCGAGTCCTTTCTTGTATATTCACAGAAAATAGTATGATATGATAGAATCCTCTTTCTATGACCTTATTAAGTGTTAATCATTGGAGAACTAGAGTTAGAAATATTTTCATATCATTAAAATGCTATTCGGATTAGGGAAACCAGAAGTTTGATAAATTACAGGAAATCGAAGCCAAAGATAAAAACCTTCGTCGAATGTAAGCAATGCTTTATTTCGGAGCATTATGTTATATATGGATTCAATAAATCAAACAATACAATCCAAGTTTCATGATAACTTATATGCTGTCGATTGCATACCTTTGAATATGCTGTATAATTATATGAAACATAAAACACCACGAAATATGCCTGTTGGAAGTAGGGAGGAGGTGTATTGAGAGAAACAGCCGCTCGGCGATCACCTGATTTTGACAGCTCGCTCACCGTAGACAACTCGACTGATTAAGTCAGTGTTGCCATTTCTATAATTTGCTACTTCTGAAAATTAATTTATGAAATCTACGGCAAAATTCGAGCGCCGGAATAATTTGCAATTTCTACAGAAACTCGTAGAAATCGAGAGAGAGAGAGAGAGAGCGAGCGAGCGCTTGACCCTCATCCTCCACCCACTATATTTTGCTACTGATACCTTGAAGTTTCACTGCGTTAAAACCTGATCTAACAAACTTTTAAGAATGGAAATTTGCTTCAAATATATGTAAACAGGCTTAGGTAAAATAAACATACATCTTGATACATTAAACATTTAATTGATTCAACAAAAGAAAATACATTAATCAATCATTGGATAGGCTACATCAAACAATAACTTGAAATAACAAAATCATTCATCATCGCTTTCCGACTCCTCACAGTCACTGGTGATGTTTATGATCAATTTCTCAGTTAGATGGTCACGTGCTATATCCCTTTTCCTATAAATATCCTCCACTTCTCTTGCATGACGCATACATGACTTCCAGTCCTCTACTGTTACTCTGTCTATTGCACGTTTAGTTATACGTTCAACATTTGTCAAAGTCTGATTGGGATTTGAATTGCATTTCTTAACCTCATTTTTTACTTGTGCCCAAATCAATTCTATCGGGTTGAACTCGCAGTGATAAGGAGGAAGTCTGAGTACCTCATGGCCAGCATCTCTAGCGATTTTGTCAATTTCATACTCCTGGAGGTACTTGTGCTGCTTTACCACATCTAGAAGTTCGGTTTTGGTATAGGAAGGGTCATGAGCTATATTGTGGTTAGTTAACCAGGAGACAATATCCGATTTCCTTGAACTGCTGACAGGTGCTTTGTTCAATATTTTTGAATGATATGAAGCATTATCTAAGACAATGAGCGACCTAGCGGGAATGTTTACCAGTAGTTGTGTTTAAAACCATGATAGGAAGCATGTATGAATCATACTATCATGGTAATCACCCTTATTACCATTTTTGGATCGGAAAAATAGCAATCCTCCTGGTACGAATCCATATCCTCCACCAGCATGCACTATGATAAATCTAGCTCCTTTACCTGTTTTCACTCGTGGACCAACAATTCCTTCGGGTAGAGTCCAACATTTGCCCACACGCTCATTTTGATTTACCTATGTCTCATCCAGATATATTTCCGGTCTTGGAGAATCGGATTTTTGGTTTTATCAATAAGCCTTAGATATTTATTTCTGGCAAGAACAATATCGTTCCTTTCCATCAAGAGCTTCCTACCGCTTTCAACTTTCTTATAACGAAAGCCGAGTTCCTTAACAAGTTTGAGAAGGGACATATAAGCACCAGGGAAATTCAGAGGTGGCTTCTTCACCTTATCCAGCAGTTTTTCTATTGTTGGAATTTCACCTCTTTCATAGAAAGCCATTATCTCCCGACGTACACAGTCCTTATCAAAATCATCTAAGGCTCCCATTACTGGTGACTTTCTTGACCTAGGGGGTGGAGAGTGCATCTCTCCACGCTTGTGTTGCTGCTTTATCCGCTGAATGGAACGAACAGATATTCTTGTTGCAGCAGCAGTCCTCTTTATGATATCATCTTCGCCTTCCTTATCATATTGCTCACGAAGATAATTGCAGACCTTAATTACGACGATTCTTGTCTGGCTCGTTATCCGTCCCATACGTTTTTTGTTTTTTAAGCAATCCTCCATTATTATAGTTACTCCTTTATAGTATATCGCTGAATGGTTACTGACCTGAGAGCTGTTTCTCTTTTTTCAATGTTAGCTCAGTCAACAACTGCGTTTGAAATTCCCGCCAATTACAGTAACTGTCTATTTTAGTGATCATTCTGCCTCCCTAGATAATGCGCATGTTTTCTAACCATTAAGTATGTTATTTGGACACGTGGATTACTATATTCATACTGTATAGCATCTCCGTATTTAAATGACCTTTACAATATACATGATTCTGACCAATTTCTTATATATTTACGGGATATTGAAGATAATGAATCAGAGTGCATTCGAAATCGTGTAAAATCCTTGACTTTGACTATTTGAGTATACTTTAATGATAATTTTCTCAAAGTTCTCAAACGTTTTCATCATTTAACATACATTTTCATTTTCTTTAAAGAGTATAATTAACTTCTACAGTAAAAACAACCTGAATTAGTAATTGCAAGCGCCTTCAACACACTCAAATGAATAGCCACACGAATAGTTGCTGTAATCCAATTACCACCTTCGCTTAGCAAGGGGCGGGGCATCACCGCCAACTTAGCGTGTGGCAGGTATAGTAAAAATATTCAATCGTCTTTCCATGAAAAGAAAGCTTGGAGCAGCGAATTTTAATGTGCATAACTGGCGAAGGCTGGAGTCCATTGGTACTTGAATTTGGAAGTTGTCGGATGAAGTGATAAGAGTAATAGATAGAAAGGAAGGGGTTCACTTTCCAGAAACCCATGGAGTGTGTGCAAGATGCAGGTAATATATTATATATATATATATATATATATATATATATATATATATATATATATATATATATATATATATATATATATATTATATATATATATATGTATATATATACTATATATATATATATATATATGTATATATATATATATATATATATGAAGGTAAAAGCCACAAAGGAAAGTGAGACGATGAGTACTGCGACATCTTTCGACCCAACGTCCTTTACTTAGCAAAGTCTGCTAAGTGAAGGTCGTTGATTTGAAATATCTCTCAACATTCCATCGTTTCACTTTCCTTTATGGCTGCTACCTTTATTCATATATTTATCATCACGTTCCAAAATTTTCGTGATTCACAGCAAAGAATTTCAGAAGTTAAGAGGGCATTGTGGCTATTACTATTTCACTACACACACACACACACACCACCACACACACATATATATATATATATATATATATATATATATATATATATATATATATATATATATATATATTCATATATATATAATTTCCCTTAAGGGGGTTAGCTGCTGAGAAGAGACAAGACGATAATAAACACTTCTTCAACATTTGCCGTTCATAACACTCAAGAGGACTCGTCAGCGGCGAATATAATTGGGCAACACCTAACCCTTCCTCCCTCCGCCCCCGATACACCACAATTCAACGATCGTGACATTTAAACTTGAAAGCTTAAATCGCTTATGAACATTAGCCGCTTTTAAACCGATAAACATTATTCCCACATATAAATTTCCTTCGGTAAATGTGAGCACTGGTGAGTAATCTATCCATTCGTAACAAACTGAACACACAAATCCTCATAAGACTTCCAGGAATTTGCATCACCATTGTATCAATATATGAAGATCAGAGAATTTTCAAGTGTTGCAATATTATTCAATGAACGTTAATCACATTAGTATTTTTGATGTAAAATGTAGTGTAGTTTTAAGGTGTCCTTAATATCGTATAAAATTAGTAGGAACTCTTGCCTAAAATTGGAAAATTAGATAAGAAGATGAAAGTTAAACGTTATTTTTGTTAAAACTACCCAGTTAAGATGTCTTGTACGCGAGGTCACAGTTTGTGTATTATTATTATTATTATTATTATTATTATTATTATTATTATTTATTGTAGGTGCACCTGTGCCGTTAAAATTTGTTTTATTGCATTCCACTACAGGCATATTTTAGTTTTATGGTTTAGAATTTTTAAGGTTTTAATAGCTCTAGGCAAAAAATCCGGTATCGGTAATAATATTAGTATTATTTTCGTAGTCATAAACATAAAAATTATAGTAATATACTTGTCGTGGCAATGCTGGCATGAATTATGACGAAGTGCAACATTTAAAAGGCACTTTATCTTAGTTTTACACTGTGGAAGACTAAATCTTTAAAACTTTATTATTTTTAACAAACATCTTTATTCTAGCAAAGTATAGATATTAGTTTCATGAAACGTCAACTGTCGATTTTTTTATCTTTAATTTGTCATTTCCAGTTTTTAATTTTCTGTGAAAGAAAACTATTGTGATGGCTTCATTCTGGTATGACAAACAAACAACCCCCCCCCCCAACCCCCCAAAAAAAAGGAATTTATTAACAAGGTTAAGTAATGAGATCAAGTAAGAGAAGAATAAAGAGCTTCGTATTTCATTATGAGGAAAGCATTGATTTTAAATAAAGTATTAGGCATATAATTTATTAACACAAAGCAAGACTATGGTAAATTGCCTTTCCAGTAACATATATTTTAATACTATTTATGATAGTTATTGAGGATGAAAAGTCGAGTACTTGCTTAACAATGTATCATTTTGATGAGCCAGCAAAGGTTTTTTTCATGTTAGATAAATGATTATTCTTGCGTCTTTTTAAAGCAATATGTATGTGATTTATGGTACTATTACACAAGTACAAAATGCGCCGAAGTTTCTTCGGCGCAATCGAATTTTCTGTACAGTGCATAATACTGTATGAGCCATGGCCCATTAAGTTTTCAGCCTAGGCCCGGTTGTGGCCTGCCCTATAGCGTTGCCAGGCGCACGATTATTGCTAACTTTGAATAGAATACAAACTACTGAGGCTATGGGGCTGCAAATTGGTATGTTTACTCATTGGAGAGTGGATGATCAACATACCAATTTGCAGCCCCATAGCCTCAGTAATTTGTATTCTATTTAAAGTTAGCAATAATCGTGCTGCCTGGCAACGCTATAGGGCAGGCCACAACTGGGCATAGGCTGAAAGCTTAATGGGCCATGGCTCATACAGTATTATGCACTGTACAGAAAATTCGATTGCGCCGAAGAAACTTCGGCGCATTTTGTACTTGTTTAATAGTGCCATAAATAACATACATATTGCTTTAAAAAAGAAGCAAGAATAATTTATTTAGCATGAAAAAAACCTTTGCTGGCTCCTCAAAGGAATACAATGTTAAGCAAGTGCTCGACTTTTCATCCTCAATAACTATCATAAATAGTATTAAAGTATATGTTACTGGAAAGGCAATTTAGCATAGTCTTGCTTTGTGTTAATAAATTATATATCTCTTTACTTTATTCATAATCAATGCTTTGCTCATAATGAATCACGAAGTTCTTTATTCTTCTCTTATTTGACCTATTTATCTAACCTTGTATAATATTGCTTTTTGTGGGTGGGTTCTTATCATACCAGAATGAACTCAATCTTTGTATTTTGCATTATTAGGTAAATTATCATCCTAGCGTGAAAACAGCTTTTCAGTGACGGATGAAAGATGTAATACTGTCAGCTCTAACTCAAGTTAGCATAAGATGGGCAGCTTGCTTGACAGAATCGTAAAAGACGGTTAAATGGTATATTACCCTAAAAAACAATGAAAATACGCATCCAAATAACAAGCGGAAGGAAAAACCGGAAATTCTGGATATCTATAGAAGACGTGGATACTTCTTATGTCATTGCAAGTTGTTGCTTTCTTTTCTGTGCAACCTACTTGGGTGTTGCTAACGGAAAAGGAAGCCAGGAGTTCCATCCTGACACAAATGCTGCGAGAAAGATCGTTATCCAGAAAGTCGTTTGCTCTGTTATTTCTTTCCTTTGTCGCTCAAGCTCTTAATTACTTAACTTTCTGTGGCAAGGGAACGCGCTCGTTTTCTTCATTTTTTATATATAAATATATATATATGTATATATATATATAATATATATATATATATATATATATACATATATATATATGTATATATATATATATATATATATATATATATATATATATATATACATAAATTGCCTCCATCGACGCGGGATATAAAGGGTCATTGTGAAATTCTTCCCTCCAATTCTATCTTTCTTCATCTTACACAAATTTCCACCTATCTCCAGCCTATTGTTTTGTTTCAATATTCTACAGTTTGGCTGAGTACCGTACGTACAGTACCTATCGTATTGTGTTGTTGGGTAAGAGCAGGATCCACTAACATAGACAAGTCGGCCAGACATGGTATTAATGATGAATCATAGGTTGTAAACTAACGACAGTCTAGACCTTGTAAACATATAGTTCCTCGCTTCCACGTGTGCCTGAGCGTTCCAATTCAAGATACACTGTTGAAGAACTTTCTATAACTATGCCGAAACATTTTGCTGTGTAAGGTTGTTCGAACACCAAGTTCAAGACAGAAAACTTGAGGATACGATATTTTAGATTTCAAGGATGGAACTGTACCGAGATGCGTGACTGAACACATATCGTCCTGCAGATTCGGTCAGTCCTGAAAATACAGTGATATGTTATGCTCATGTCAAACCCTGGGGTCATATAGAGGAAATGAAGAGACGGGGGTAGACAAATACTGAAAGCCTTAACAATAAGCTGTTATTTAAAGGAAGACATTGTGCCATTTCTTCATTTGGCAAATGGTGTTTAAAACTCCCTTGTTGCCTATGTACATGAATAAAAAATTAATACTTCAAATGAAATATATATATATATATATATATATATATCTATAATATATATATATATATATATATATACATATATATACATACAGCGCATGTATGCAAATGCATCGTGTATAAATTACTCACAACATCTATATTCTTCTCACAGTAAGTAAAGTTCAGAGAATTATTCAATACGTAGACAGTCGGAAGTTGATGTACCAGCTAAGGTGATAAGATTTCTGGCAAAAATATCTGTATACTGTACTTTAAGAGTTTGGCACCTTAACAACGTGATAAAAACTTGAACCTCCACAAGAAAAATAGAGATTAATAAAGTTAAATGTTTAGCACAATTGTACATATAAATACAGGTTACACGGGGACCAATTTCTTTTTATGTATTGAACGCTTGAGAGGTATTCTGGGTAATCTTCATTGCAGTTTACTTGATGTTCGTCTAAGAAGTTTAAAACAGTAACAAAGATATATATTAATTACTTGAAGTTCTAACCCTCGTATGTCGATAACAAAATTAACTTTCAATTTTGACATATAAGGCTGCATTTTTTTTACAAAACAACTGACGCTGTTAAATGATGAGTTTACTGGTTGATTACCATTAAAATAAAATTAATACAAAACTGAAACTATTAATGCTAAGACGAGGAAGGTGGTCGAACGTTCTGTTGTATCGTTGAGCTGGGTAAGAGAGAGAAAAGAAGTTTTTCTTATTTATCTTTTATTTGGTACAGATTTATTGTATTTCTAAGAGATGAAATAGGAAAATAGAAAAAAAACTGTTATGAGCTTAATGTTTTACTTAACTACTATATAAGTATATAGTGTACTTATATCTATAAAATTGGGGAAAAAGGTAGGAACGTATGGTTTAAGATCCAATCTTAACTGTAAATTGTGTTGTTTTTGTTTATAAGCATATATTTTGTATAAAGTAGTGTTATTGACAAGGTAAGAGCAGTAAGAGTAGGAAGTAGGCAGTTTGAAGTGTATTTCCATGCTATTCTGCAATTCCCAATAACCAGTAGAGCCTTGATGTATTAATATCGATAAACGAGAAATTGCTGTCTTTAGTTATAATGGAAAGAAATGTTTGAATTACCATCGTATCATTAAAATGCTTTCTATTGTTGATTTGGAAAATCTAGGGACATTTTTACTGATGTAACAAACAAGTCTGTTGTCAGCTTAAATGATACGCGTAAGAGACAGCTTTGTCAATAATGTGAAATTTCCCTCTCCACAATAAAATTGCCTTCCCGAGATATACATTATGCCTTGTAGAAATGAAAAATGAAAACTGTCTTCCTTCGGGTAAAAGGGAAAGGATCTGAAAACCAGGATCAGGGAACACAGAGGAACTATTATTGGAGATTAGTTGATGGCGTCCTGTTGCAAGGAATCTCCACTATTTTTGGAAAAATTATTTCTATAAATACTTGTTGTAAATGGAAAAAGTATCACTGCAGAAGCAGGATTAAGAGGCATTTTGCAGGAGTATGATTAAAAAAAAATCCTTTAATGGACCGACTCCCGTGGTGTTTTTGTGCAAACGGATTATCCGTTATTCCAAGTTCATTAAGTAGTACCTTAGTGGAAAGTGGGGAAGGGTAATGTCTCCAAAGAACTTTTTGTATTGCGAAAATTTTAAGGACATCGAAGACAATATTGTATAAGTTATAATTTTCCCTTCTACATTAGGAACACAGGGCAATATCTTCTCAAAAGTCAAAATTAAAATTTCATTTACGTCATGGATATTCAAAACTTTTATGTGTTGATAATGATACATACATTATCGTCATCACCGGTGTCTTTATCATGAGTACTATTTTAACGCGTGAAAACCTGAAAAATATACTACGTAATTTTTAGTATATTGCACTCATGATGAATGCGATTTTTTCTTATTATCCCCATTCTAAGTGTCATCATAAATACAATTATAGTCCTCTGCTTAAGCAAAGGAATGTGCGTAATGTTCAGAGTCGATATTGACAATCTAGATTACTTTCATCTATATCGAATATAACAGTCATCTTCATTGTCTTCGTCATGAAGTATTAAAATTTTCTCTCGTTATTTGTCATTATTTTCACAGTGTTCTTTACATGATAAACATAACCACTAGAAATATTAGGACATTTCAACAGGGCGTGTTACCGAAAAGGGTGACAATGACAATTACCTGACAACTTATCATTTTTAATTGTAACTACTGAGGCTATCCTGCCTCATATCTTGGGAGTTACGCCTCCATGTTTTTCATGCTGTTTGCAGTCATGAATTGCAGTTTCATGGAATGTAAGCAGATTCTCAAGTGTCGTAAGCAGTAAAGATCGTAGATGTCGTGTCTCCTCTCCTGTATTTCGGGGTTTGTATAGCGCAGTCACATCGAGATTGAATTGGTGTTGGTTAAGAGAATAAGAGATGATTGTAGAAGTACATAGAGGGATTATACCTGTGATCAGCCTCTGATGGTGTCAATGGGTTCAGGGAAGGATCTCGTCAAGTTTATATATATGTATGTATATATTTATATCATATATATATATATATATACATATATATATATTATACATATATATACATACATACATACATACATACATACATACATACATACATACATACATATACATAATATATATATATAAGTATGTATATATATATATATATAGATATATATATATATATATATATATATATATATATATTTGTATGGCGCTGATAATGCGACGACTGCCTTTGTTGCCGTGCCAGATACCTGGGTGAAGAAAGCCGTCGACTTGGCCTTTCTGAAATGAGAGTAGGTCGTTCCAGAAATGAGAACGAAAATGTTCCAAAGTAGTTGAAATACCATGTTAAATTTTATAATTAAAACCCTATAGTATTCAAGCAAGTAATGATGCTAGTTTATAATTCAATTTTATCCTAGTTTCTTATCAGTATAAATTTATATGTAGGTCTCTCACCAGTCTGTCAATCTTAGTCCTTAAATTACAAAGACCATCTTCCTTATTAGTTCACGTCTTTCAACAATCAGGCCAAATTATCCCGCTTGGGCCTATATACACACAACGAGTTTACAATTTCGATAAGTATCAGAATTTATAAAGCTGGTATCTGATTGTTGCCATTAGTGTCAGAAGCACCGAGAATACTTTATCACTCTTTAACCAATGCAGAAATAAAAATGGTCTCATAATTTCTTTGCACTTGTAGTAGTCAAGCTTGTTTAATTTAGTAAATCATATAATGCGTAAGTTTATGTTTTAAGTTTTTCCTTATCACTGTAGTACTGAGTATATCTTTCTTATATAACCATACTAAACTCAAGCTAGCATATTATAAATCTTAACCTATATATAACTAAGAGGTGCTTTTCTTTCTTAAGCCCAATTTCCTCTAAAATAATTAACGTATTAAAATGGGTATTAAGTACAAGATTAGTTTATCATTCCTTTCAAAATGATAAGTAATTGGCATCAGTACTATATTTGGATACGTTAATCAGTATGAAGCTTGCCTGAGTGCTATTTAGTTTTAATTATGAAACTTTATAAGTATTTCAACAACTTGGAACATTTTCATTATTAACAAAAAACACTACAGCTCGTGTTTTTTCTATGGAAATCTATAAACGTTAAAATGCCTAAATAATTCCTGATTTATCAATGTTTACGCG
This sequence comes from Macrobrachium nipponense, assembly GCF_015104395.2. Lineage (NCBI taxonomy): Eukaryota > Metazoa > Arthropoda > Malacostraca > Decapoda > Palaemonidae > Macrobrachium > Macrobrachium nipponense. The sequence continues at coordinate 82,850,939 of NC_061110.1, read as the reverse complement.
AACTGTGAGTTAAACAATAATGGGGGGGATAAAATTATAAAAAAAACTCCATACCTAATTAGCACGCCTAAAAGAAAACCCAGACTGATAAGATAATATAAAACTGTGGCAAAGAAAAAATTGAAAATAGGTAAATTCACGATTCAAGGGAAAATAGGCAATTTCACGACTCCAGCGAAAATAGGTAAACTCGTGATCAGTGAGAGTAGATAAATTCATTATTCCCGAGAAAATAGGTAAACTCACGATGCCAGTGAAAGTAGGTAAATTCACGATTCCAGCGAAAATAGGTAAATTCAAGATGCCACTGAAAATAGGTAATGTGTTATTACAGGAGTTCCAATCAGAAATTTCCAATGCTGCCTAGATGCACAAGATTAATTGTAAGAGGATTTCAAATCTTGACAATGTGTATACCTCTTTCTGCAGACAGCTTGTCCTCGCGGGAGAAACTGTTGAATGTTTAATATTAAAATCATTTTGTACATAACTAGTGGAGTGGTTCTGTCTAATTTTTATTCGTTCGACTGCAATTCATTTTATCTCTTTTCCTCCCCTCTCTCTCTCTCGCTACGGGGAAACTCACTTCCTATTACATCATTTAATGGACACTGGAATACAAAATTTTGAGAGAGAGAGAGAGAGAGAGAGAGAGAGAGAGAGAGAGAGAGAGAGAGAGAGAGAGAGAGAGAGAGAGAGAGAGAGAGAGAGAGAGAGATTAGATGTATCAGAAACTTTTTTCTTTAGGAAAGGTTCAATCCCTTTCCCAGAACGAAAAAAGATAAAAAATTATATCGTATTTTATCATATATATATATAAAATAGTGAAGCTAATTATCGTGGAAATGATAGTCATACAAAAATCACCCCTCTTTTTCTTTATGCACGTAATTATGTAAGCTTATTAACATCGTAATTTTACACGTAAATACATCAGGGAATTAATTTGTTAAGACAGGATTTCGAAAGGTTGGCAACACAAGAGTCGACGTTACTTTTTATAAGTTTTATCCGAAATTGCTAAAAGGAAGATAATTAATTGCTGTCAATGCTCCGGGAGATAGCGCCTTCATTCTCGAACTTTGCCCTCAGCTGAAATAAGGACACGCAATTTTGATGTCTTGCTGTATTTACTCGTATATACAGACACTAATGTAACAACAGACGCTTAGCAAACCAAGTTTTGTTTAGGTACACACATAGCGTTGTTCAGTATGACCTTATTTATCGGGTCATAAGGTCTATTATGATGAAATAAGGACACGCAGTTTTGATTTATTGCTGTATTTGTATACAGACAGTAATGTAGCAACATTATGTTAGCAAACTAATTTTTCTTTAGGTGCGACATAAGTATTAGCAGAAATTACATCACTATTAACTACGTTGGGTTCTACCAATTCTCTCTTTTTTTACCTAGATAATCAGTATAGAATATATGCATATTGAATCAAGAGAATGTAACATAAATCATAGAGGTTGTAAGTCTCAGAAATGGGAGGAGGCTTATGTAAGACAGACTTGCTGAAATACAGTGAATGATCAATAAAGCGCAAGTATATATATATATATATATATATATATATATATATATATATATATATATATATATATATATCACATATATACACACACACACACACACACACACACACATATATATATATATATATATATATATATATATACATATATAAATATACACACACACACATATATATATATATATAATATTACATTAAGTATATATAAAAACTGAAGCAATAATATAAACATATTTCATCCACTGCAAACCACTTACGACAGAAGAACAACTGGTATGTCATTATATCACACACACACTCTGTCGAACCCGTTGGTATTATTGAAAATTAAAAAAGTTAATACCCATCTACATCAGAGGATATTACAAACCGAGCACTGATTAATAACCATAGGGTAACAGCCCACTATGAATAGAATAACCTCTACTGATGCAAATACAATTAAGAGCCTACAATAGGAACCATCTTGCAGGGGAAAGCAATTAAAAGGTAATAAAGACTAAATTAGGAAATAATTAGTGGCCATCTTGAAGTCTAATAGAGCCTCAAATTAGACAGGCAATCAAAGACTACCTTCCAGCAAAAGGAGCCCAAGTGAACTGCCATTCTCTTTCTCATAACGAAATAATAACACAGGCGATGGGTGAGATTCTAAAATAAAAAAACAATATATATATATATATATATATATATATATATATATATATATATATATATATATATATATATATATATATATGTGTGTGTGTGTGTGTGTGTGTGTGTGTGTGTGTGTGTGTGTGTGTGTAGTCAGAAAAACTGCACTGGATTTCTATTTCCCTTAATGCCAAAGTCACGCTGGGAAGGAACCTTCTCATTTGCCGCTTGCATTACTGGTTTTCTTTCAAAGACTGGCATAAAGGGCTCAGGGGAAAAACTCTCGTTAAAGAAAAAAAAAATTGTGTGCACAGGTGTCCTCTTTTCATGATAGCCAGCTGATTCCGAAGAAAACTTCGGGGAGAACTTCGATGAAACATGTTATTCTCTGTAGCTGTTCCAGTTCAGTCATACCCGTGAGAGGGAAAATGTGAGAAAAGGTAACGAGTCAAGATCAAGATAAAGCGAGAGACAGTAAATGACTCGTAGGTGAGCGAGGGAGTCATGCCAGTTACTTCAAGTTCAAAAATGGGAAGAGACGCATTTGCTGTCAACACACGTCTCATAGACCAGTAATAGCTCTCTCCTAACACAATGAGTCTGCCACATACAACCGCGAGCACCATGGCTGCTATCTCTATAAGTAAAAATCAACTTTTATTTGAAGCTTTCCTTCCATCAAGAGGAAAGCCACTATGCATTTTCTCCCAACTTTCTTCTCTTCCTTTCTTTCAATTCTGGACAAGGTAAGAATTATTAAGATACGCGTCTCGTCACCCTTCGGATATATAAAAAATAACAAAGAAAGAATAGACTGACAAACTCACTGGAGATCATTACGTCTAACAAAGTTTCCCAAAAATGTTTCACTAATGACCGCCTTAAAATACGATTGGTCGCCCGAGAAAACATATCGAAGTTTTAGCACGCTTCCTCCTCCTCCTCCTCCTCCTCCTCCTCCCCTGAAGAAGAAGAAGAAGAAGCAGCAGAAGAAGAAGAAGAAGAAGAATGAGAAGCAGAAGAAGAAGAAGACGTAGAAGAAGAAGAAGGTGTTCGCAGAGCGACACCAGAAACGAGATGAGATACTGTCACAAACTTTCGCTTCCTTTGCAGCCTAAAAAAAAAAAAAAAAAAAAAAAAAAAAAAAAAAAAAAAAAAAATGAAAACAATACATCTAATGAGAGAGAGAGAGAGAGAGAGAGAGAGAGAGAGAGAGAGAGAGAGAGAGAGAGAGAGAGATAAAAAACCGCAGATCGATGGAACGTCCCCTTAAGAAAATTCTTTGGAAACATTCAGTCGGTTCTTCAGAGGGATTGGTGATCAAAAGAGTTTGATGTTGGATTAAGGAACACAAATGTTATGACGGAATGAATCACACTGATCAAAACCTGCCCTTCCTTTTTTTTTCTTACACCAGATATATCCTTACTGGTTTAGACCCCTTCTAGAAAATAAACGCAATCTTATAACATTGACCTTCGTTGTACTGATATACCAACGCCCGTTTACCTACAGGAACAACAACGACTACTACTACAATGATTACTACTACTACTTGTAATAAGAAAAACCATTCAACATATCCCTCTTAAACATAGCAAGTACAATCTTCACAGTAACGTTTTTATTAACGAAACATTTTCAGTGATATCTGAGGATTATATTATGACCTGAGTAGGGAAGTGGGTGGAGGCGGGATTTAAGAGCCAGCCGTCTTTGTTATAGAATAAAAGAAACAAGAAGATATTTTTCATTGTGATGCCCTTAGTTATCTACAATGCTACGAGAGTGTGCGTCCTGTCTGTAAAGAAAATTCATCAGCCTGCCTCTTAAAGCAATAGAAAACGATGAGCAAAAGGAACGGAAGTCGAACTTATACAAGAAACCACCACATTATATAAGAACCAAATTATTCCTTATAGCTGTACAACTTGAGCGACATCCAAGACAGAGTAAAGGTGAGTGATGAAAAAGAGATGTAATAAACGAGTTCTTTTCGGTGTTCGTTCTACTAATTAACTATTAGCAGCACAACCGATGGGAAGACACTCATTTGCTCTCAACACATACATATCTTGTAGACCAGTAATAGCAATCTCCTAACACAATGGCTGCTATCTCAATAAGTAAAATTCGACTTTTCCTTAGATCTTCCCTCCATCGAGAGGAGAGTCACCATGATTTTCTCCCCACTTTCTTTCTCTGTTTTCTTTCAGTTCTGGACAAGGTAAGACATTAAGATGCGCGTCTCGTCAGCCTTAGGATAAAATAAAAAATAAAAACGAAAGAAAAGAAGACTGACAAACTCACTGGAGATCATTACGTCTAACAAAGAGTCCCAGAAATGTTTCACTAATGACCGCTTTAAAATACGATTGGTCGCCTGAGATAACACATCGAAGTTTTAGCTCGCCTCCTCCTCCTCCTCCTCCTCCTCCTCCTCGTACGAAGAAGGTGTTCTCAGAGTGACACCAGAAACGAGATGAGATACTGTCACAAACTTTCGCTTCCTTTGCCGACTCAAGATGAAAAGATAAAAAGAAAAAAAACTCACACACGGTGGGTGAAAACAATACATTTAATTGGAAGAGAGAGAGAGAGAGAGAGAGAGAGAGAGAGAGAGAGAGAGAGAGAGAGAGGGAAATGCTTTGAAAACGTTCTTTCGGTTATTCAGAGGGACCGAGATAAAAAGAAGTATTAAATTGGACACAGAAACCCACATGTTTTGCCGGAATGAATGACCTTGATCAAAACCACCAACTTCTTTTTTCTCTAATTATATCTATATATCACTACTGATTTGGACCCCTTTACTCTTTCCAGAAAACAATCAGATTTCAAATGGCTTTTTTTATGGCAAAAGCTCATTGTGGTCTTGTCTATTTAGTGCTTGGTTTCCATACTATTTAGGAAAAGGTTGAACCACCCCTCTGGGTATTTGAATTGTTGACCAGTGAGACAAAAGAGTAGCACTGCAGCCAATCAACGAAAAAGGGGCCTGAAACGGTGAAGAACCGAACATTCTACTGCAAAATATACGTGAGAGGAATTAGTCATTCATTGATCAGGAGTCTAAAACTCAACGACAGATTTGGCAATTCATCTCTTTCTGCTTTTAATATATAGATCCTCTTTGGCCTTACCCTTAAATCATCATCTCCTATGAATTTGTTTGCTTAAGTATTAAACTTTTCGTTTACAATAAACAGAAAAGAACAGAGGAGTTACTCAATGCCACTTGATTTACTCCCATATTAACTAAAACTCGTAAATTTTATTGCTAAAGCCTTTGTGTCCTAACATTCCTTTAGAAAGTACTTTTACTGGTAACGATGCTGCTGGACTATATTATCATAACAGGTGGCTGTAGCAGTATGAAAAAAAAAAACCTGAAAACGTAAAGTTAGTGATGCTGTCAGAAGAATTCGAAGAAACGACCCTCAAAGGACCCAAAGTAATGTAACAAGGTCTCCTGAATCAAAGAAAACTGGATTTTGAGTTTCTTTCTGTGGTCAGAACCAGAACTATTAACGAGACCATTTCTAGCAATGTTTTAATGCTGGTTTTTATAAGCAGATTTTTTGTAGGACCTCATTTAATTATTAAGGTAATGAAGGTTCAGTTTAATTGAAAATAATGTTCTAAGATTATTCTTGAGAACTTCTTTAAACAAATGTTATATTATATTAACAGATAGTGGCTTGCATCGTGCGTTATTTGAAAAAAAAAAAAAATAAAGTTTAGGTGCTGCCGAAACCAAAATATAATTCAGTATATGATGCTGTCAAGGAGAAAAAAACACAAATAAATAAACTCTTTATTACTAGCGGAAATAATAAGGTATAAAATGAAAACTTTTATGCTTCATTTATCTGAAGACTATTTTAGTGCTTCATTTATCTATCTCTCAAAATTTGAAAATCTAAAAGAACGTTATAGCTAAGGACACAAGGCCAGTAGTCATTACTGAGGAGGAAATCTTGAAACCTCAAACATAATTTATAAAATAAGGATTGTAAAGAAATAAATCTGGACGTTACCATAAGGAAAATCTCGAAATGTATAAAAACACCACAATAATTATACATAAAGCACATGGGTAGTATAGGACTGAATCAAATAGTATCTACTATGAACGGAATCTCTTTTTTACAGGTCTCCAGAAACTAAAATTCTTGAGATGTATGCTAGTAATGCACCGGCCCGGGCTTTTCCCATGCCCCTAGATTAGGTAAGGTTAGGTTGGGTCCTGAAACGTAATTTCGGGGTATGACTCATAATGAGATTATTATTAAGAAAATCCTATAGTTAGTTTTTAAGATATGGCGTCCTGCTTTATTTAGGGAAAGGTTTCGGTGTTTGGTTATAGTTCGGGAAAACGCAGCCAGACGTTAGTTCAAAATTGGAGAGTAAAATAAAATGTTAACATGATATATAGCCCGTCCTTTTTACCGTTCTTAATTTAATCATCATACATTGAAACGGTTTCTCCAAAAATAAAAAAAGGAAATAAAACTTGCATTACTTTACCACATTATTTCCCATGGCCATCAACCTGTTTGTTGCATGCATGCATGCATGTATGTATGTATGTATGTATGTATGTATGTGTATGTATGTATGAGTATATGTATGTATATATATATATATATATATATATATATATATATATATATATATATATATATATATATATATATATCATACTTCCTGCATCTGAAGGAGTAAAGGTTCAATCACTTAAAACACCGGAACAGTATTTAAATATAGTTTGTTAGGTAGGAATTTCTATAACGGCATACTTTTATTGTCAACCGTAAAAAGCGTTATCATTGCAAAACAAGCCTGTTAGCGATTGATATCACAGGGCAATGACATTTGCGGCTATTTACAGACAACGTGACCTTCATTGTTAATTCTGACATATTTTTATTCCGAACTTTAAACAGGGCAAACGCTAATTTGATCGAATGACTCACTTTTTCAAACCTACAACTAAATGTCACTGGGAATCCGGAAGCCCTTTAATTATCGGCCGACAGGTGTCAAAAGGTTTCAGGTGGGAATTCACTATTTTATCCCCCAATCAGTTATTGCTCGCGTCAATCATTAGCAATATTTTATCCATCCAAAAGCTTTTTATCTCTATGTATTAATTTTCGTAGCCCAATTGTTTTTGTTTTTGTTTTTTATTTAGACTATTACTAGACCAATGCCGTGCATGATACATATTGAATTAATATACATACATAAATATATAATATATACTATATATATAATATATATATATATATATATATATATATATATATATATATATGTAGCATGGGCTTTACTTTGCAACCTGATAAATTATGAAGAAAGCACAAAGTATAAGTATTTCTTTTCTCAATCATTATAGAAAGCTGACCATACCTAACACTGGCACTAATTGCACTGCAATTTTAAGCCTTGAAGACATACAGCAAATGCATCCACATAGATACAACGCTTCTTAGTAAGTAACATTTTTGGGGATTGTTCTTATTTGTTCTTCCCTGTCGTCGAGAATAATACGGGCGAACTCACCAGACTGTTGCTGTTGCAGACACTAGAGTAATGTTCAACAAAAAACTGGGCCGGGTCAGTATTGGGTTTCCTGGGTCCAGGATCTAAGCTACCCTAGGCCTAGTCGCTATGCAAGTTAGGGTTAGGTGGAATGGGTTAGCATCTGATTATGAAATATCTTGATATGCTCGGACTTACATTAGCATACTTTCTTATGTCTAATTTAATACTGTGATGCCCGTAAAGAGAAGTACTCATTGGTTTTCAATCTGTTCTCCTCTACGATTATACATATTTGCCGAACAAGAGGAAAAATACCATAAGATAATATTTCTCTAATCTGTCAACTCCGCAATAATCAAGGGAAGTACGGGAATAAAAACTTGTTAAAAAAATATATCGGAGAGAGAGAGAGAGAGAGAGAGAGAGAGACGAGAGAGGAGCTGAGATTGGCGATGAGAGAGAGAGAGAGAGAGAGAGAGAGAGAGAGAGAGAGAGAGAGAGAGCAACTTTTGCCTGAATGGCCGCCACAGATTATTACCACAATACGGCAATTTTAGCTAATGTTTTGGTACATGATCCCCTCCTTCTTTAAGGTCATCATTTGTATTTCTTGATCAATAAACACGGATGGCCAAGTTTTACTTACACACGAAAATATGAAAAGCGTAAAACAGATTTTGACATTTCGTAAGGTGCATTTTAAGCTCTGCACACGTTATCGTGATTTTTTCCCTTGGCATCCTGAACTGCCTCCTTACCTTGATCAAATGTTTTATAATTAAATTCGTTGTTGGTTGGTTAAAGTAGTATTTTTAAGGCTATGTGAGTCGTAAGAGAAATTTTAAAAGATCACTGGATAAAAATGTCATGCTAGACACTGATATGCCTAAGACAACCGAGCCATGGAAACTTGATGGTACTACAATATATTTCCTTAACTTTTCAGGTTTTAGACCTGCCAATTGGAAAACAAAAGAAATTGAACTCAAGACCACAATATCAGAGGTAGATGACCTTAGATCGAAGTGGAATTGAGAAAATAAACTTCGTTCTATGCTTTCAAGATCGATAGATGGAAGAAATCAACTTTCCAAGCACTGAGACCTATCGTATCCTTGCAAAGCATGTCACTGATATTTTACAATGGGCCTGATAACGATCTGTCTACAATAAAAATATATTGCGTACTAATACTATTGCACTCACCAAGAGCCACAAAGAGCGTAAAATTATGTTGATGTACTGATGCAAGTGGTACTAGACTTCACAACTTGGGAATACTCAACCGTTTGGCTACTCTAGGAGGACGGGGTTTTCATGCCAGACCGCAGGAAATTTGTTGCTTTTAAAACACTGCCATTAGCTCTTTTCGAAAAATACATTAAATCAGACTTAAAACTTAACTGAAAACAAAGCTTTGGTACACGTTAATGAGGAAGATAACTTGATACTTGCCGAAAATCGAAAACAGTGTGAGTTGTCAGTCTCGCAAACACCTCAAGATTGATGCTCATTCATGACACAAGCTAAAGAGTAAAATGACGTCCGTAGATACAAACACTGTTAAGAAAACGGCCTTGTTAAATGAAATATAGTAATGGAAAAATGAGATATATTTGATTCTCTTCAAGATTAAACAAAAATCAAGAAAATTGTTACCTAAGGTATACAAATGAATTTACATACATTTTAAGAAAACAGTGCCTCTTCTAATGTAGTGAGCAGTCCGTACCTGAGCATCAAGAAATTTGAATTTTGGTGGGTAATTTGAATGGCATAATCCTACTCTAACTTTTAAATTTCATTATTTCAAAAAATAAACGCCACAAAGGCATCTCTCCGGAATTGAGCTTTCAGAAAAAACTAAGTATCTTTTACCGCTATTGTTTTAGGTCTAGAAATATGTTAGGTGCCTCACCCTCCCACCCCTACCACATCCACTTAACAACAAAAATCGATATCTGAATATCCGGAACCCCTGAACAGATTTCGATGAAATTGGGCACGATTAGAAACCTTAGTGGGAAACCTCAAAAGCCAGTGTTTCATCCCAGTCGGTTGACTGTTTCCATGGTTACAAAATGGACACAGTCGGGTTTTAGTGAACTCCTCTACTCGTGGCTGGGCTTTACTAACCATCAACTACCGTGGCGGTTGATATATATGGCAGAACAGTGTGTGGCTGCTGGGAGGAAAGGATAGAAAGAATGCAACTCACTCTTCACTAAAACAACCATTCGCAACTGTAAACCTTAGGCAAAAAGTGATGAAAGACCCAAACTCGTCTGACCTCAGTAGCTGTGATATTGGAAGGGTTTTCCTGAACGTTAGAGATAGGGTAACTGTCCTTGACTTCGTGGGAATAGAATATAGAGTTTAAGCCACGAGGCCACTCAGCGCTGAAACGGAAATTGACAGTAAAAAGGTATGAAAGGTGTAACAAGAGGAAAACCTCGCTGTTGCACTATCAAACAACTGTTAGGAGAGGGTGGAAAGTCAGATGG
>NC_061110.1:82830705-82835705 GCF_015104395.2 Macrobrachium nipponense | reverse complement strand
TGAATACCATATTATATATTATATATATATTATATATATATATATATATATATATATATATATATATATATATAGAGAGAGAGAAGAAAGAGAGAGAGAGAAGAGATGAGAGAAGAGAGAGAGACGAGAGAGAGAGATAGAGAGAGAGAGAAGAGAGAGAGAAATATTTACTCTCAAAGCAATATCTAACACAATAAAGAATTTTCTTACGTATAATTTGAATAATTTCTGCATGTAAATAATCTAATAATCATTAGAAGATTTTTAAATGCAGAAAATATATTAATTCCGAGGTAGAGGGAATTAGATATTAAAGGACATTTGTAGTTCGATATATGTATATGAATTACGGTAATGTGATAGACTTATATAATGACTACGTGCGGGCAAAAGCACTACCATGCAACCGAGAACGAGATGGGCTGTATGCAGTCTCCATAACAAAAAATACTTGTGCGCGGCAGGTATATGAGGTGGGAGGTGGCATATACGTTTATCTCTTGCGGTGGCGGGGTGGTCTGGGGCTTCACTGCCAGTCCTGGAATGAGAGGTCGATGGTTCGCGCCTGTCGATCGCCAATTCTATTATCGCTTAATAAATTCCCCCTCGGTTAAACATATATGAAAATATATTAATTCCGAGGTAGAGCGAATTAGATATTAAAGGACATTTGTAGTTCGATATATATATATATATATATATATATATATATATATATATTATATATATATATATATATATATATATATAAAATATAGGATATCTCTCTCTCTCTTGACTTGAATCCTAACTGCACTGAGCTTTTGTTCCACTCTGAATATCCTTTATCTAATCCATTTAGGCCAAATGGATTTTGAGACTTTGTATCCGGCGAAAACACTGGGAGGAACGTTACGAAAGCAATGGCCGCTTTTGACTCCACCCCGGAGAAGTCACGAATAAAAATATACAGATATTTTTCCAAAGAAGAAATGGAAATAATCAAACTATTACGAGCTTGGGAATTTATCAGTATTAAAAAGAATGAAATCATTTTGTGTAATCCATCGTTGAAGTCAAATACAACTCTAAGACGATTAAAATGTGAAGACGCTATAATTAATCAAAAGTATACAAATTTTTTTTTTAGACAGTTGTTGAATGAAAAGTATTAGTTAAAGAAACATATTTCATGCTGAAACTCAAAATTCATACAAGAAGACAGTAGAGATTTTCCAAGAACAAAGAGAGAGAGAGAGAGAGAGAGAGAGAGGAGAGAGAGACCCGGAGAGAGAGAGAGAGAGAGAGAGAGAAGGAGCCCCATCACTGAAGAAGAAATTAAGGAGTAATCAAGAAACATCTAAGGAGTAATTGGTGCTCCATTATGGGCAGTTCTTGGGACTGTAATGATCGCCGGCTCCCCATTACCATCATTCTGATAAAGGAGGCTTTGCTCACCGGCAGTAGAGGTTTGTGCTCCTCTAATAGTTGCAAAGACTAATGGTACTCTTGCAGATTATTATTATCATTATTGTCATTGTATTATCATCATTACTATTAGAACTGCCCCTTTTTGTGCAGTTAAACATTTAATGCGTATACAATTTTAATTTCTGAGTTCATTTATTCGACACTAGGGACGCAATAGGGCTATTTGTAATGCTCATTGGATAACAGTAAACAAACACACACACACACACACACACACACACACACACATATATATATATATATATATATATATATATATATATATATATATATATATATATATATATATATATATGTATATGTATGTATGTATGTTGGGCGTGATCTCAAGGAGTTTCTGAACCCGAGTGTGGGTCACGAGCTGACAGATGCAATTAACACTGAAGTCCAACTACATTAGTGTATCAGGGCCCTGTTCATCCCTGTTTAGGGATCTATGTCAATACCTTGCTTCTGCAGCTCTGCTCCTGCTTAGAGACATTTGCATCTAAGAAAGAAAGATGCCCCTTCCCACTAAGTTCACAGGTGAAGGTTATGCAGAAAGAAATCAGATGGAAGACATCCACATCAGAAGCAGGTGTGAGATGTTATCACCAATATTTATAGAGATTCAAAGAAGGAGAGTGTTGTGTAAAGTCCTTTCTTCCACATTAACCACGTGCCATGTTTACAAAAGGGTGGGGGTGCATTTCCACAACGTTCACTTGTCTGAAGTGTTCCCCTATAGTAAGAGAAGTGTAGCCACAATACATCTTAAGGGCAGGTTACTTATCTACACTGATCATTATGGTGTTGATGATCTCCTCTCATGGAGAAGCTGATCGAAGCAGGTTAATAAACGCGGTAGCTAAAGCAACTGATCAATTTGTTAAGGAGACGCAGTGACATAAAAGGTAATAGTCCATAGATGGTTGCCTGGCTTGACTATCTTCACAGTACCATAACAGTACTCAAGACATTTAGGCTTCAATGACTTTGCTTAAAAGTTTTATCAAACACATGGCCCTCTGGTGAGGTGGTTTATCTCCTTCCTATTCGCACTAGGGTCATTTCAGATTCTTTATTTTTTGCTGCATTGCCCAGTAACCTGTTTATCTTGTGTCAGTATGTATTATTATACATGATTGCAACACTGGCTCATCTTCTCTTATCATAAGGAACACTGGCTCATCTTCTCTTATCATTAGGAAAGTAACTACTACCACCCATTTCCGCGAATATATATATATATATATATATATATATATATATATATATATATATATATAATATATATATATATATATATATATATATATATATATATATATATATATATATATATATATATATATATATGAGTATTATATATATAATGTATATATTATATAAATACGCGCACACACACACACATACACACACACACACACATATATATATATATATATAATATATATATATATATATATATATCTATACACACACACATATATATATATCATATATATCTTACATATTATTTCCTCGAAGACTTCCTGCAAGTATTTTCAAATACGCTTTCTAGCCTCATATTCTTTCTCTGACTCCTCACTGATGTGGTAATTTTTCACAGTTGTGTCGACTCGCATGCAAGGATTGCCTGCTTTGGCATATCCATTTGTATCTTATGTGTTTAACCATTTGTCCTGTATTAATTATTGAAAGACAGAGATAAAATGAATTTTAAAGTGCAGCATTGTCGATTCATGCAGGAAAAAAACTTACATTTTGCCAGGTATAAGCAAGACATATGATAAACATGAAACAAGAGTACTCCAAACACGTAGCTGATATGAACTACAACTCCTCTATTTTGTATGGGGTCTGGTATGCAATAAACAACGAGAGGCTCTGCTCTCTTTCAATGAACAACAATCGTTTCTCGATGTATGTTGATTTATTCTCTGCTTTTGGAATATACTATGAGCAGGTGAGCGACGGATATATTGAGTTCCAGCTTTCAAAATCTGATGTAACAGCACCGTTGTAAATTGTATAAGAACGTCTGGTGGCGTAATATACATCATAATGATAGTATATTGTATGTATGTATGTAATATATATATATATATATATATATATATATATATATATATATATATATATATATATATATATGAATATTTATCACATCACCGTGATTCATATAAATCATTCGAGCTACAAATGTCCTTTAATATCTAATTCGCTCTACCCTCGGAATTGATATATTTTCATATATGTACCGAGGGGGAATTTTTTAGTTGATAAAAATTTCGTACCTCCATGGGATCGAACCACCGTCCAGTTCCCAGGGGTGGGGGTACGAAATTATTATCAACTAAAAAATTCCCCCTCGGTACATATATGAAAATATACCAATTCCGAGTAGAGCGAATTATATATTTAAGGACATTTGTAGCTCGAATGATATATATATATATATATATATATATATATATATATATATATATATATATATATATATATATATATATATATATATATATATTATATATATATATATATATATATATATTATATATATATATATATATATATATATATATATATATATATATATATATATGCATGTATTAGTGTGTGCGTTTCCTGAGTAGTGGCGCAAAAGGCGAAATACCATTTTATCTGTATAAACAAATAATTCAGCTGTGAAATAAAACCTGTTAATCTAACAGCTGATATGACGAATTAGGATAATATTTGGACAGCGCTACCACTCCGCCATACGTTATTTGTTAAGTGTAATCACGTGGGAAATTCATTTGAATATTCGAAGCCTGATGAGTGAAACCCAATCAAACTGGTTACCGATGAAAATGATTAATCTCGCACGTTATTTCGCGTTCGAAATCAAAATAATGGTTTCGGATACGATAAATCGTTGGAAAAAGGCTTTCATTATTCAACAGAATTTACTTGTGATTTGACGGTGCCGCACACACTGTATCATACTTCAAGACTTGTAGTAATCCAAAGCTATCTTTCTGTCCTTCTATATATCTACCTTTCATTCAAAAGTGGAATTTTTTTTTTAGCTCAGATTATAATGACAAAAAGAATTTTAAAGAACTATACATACATTATTTCTCATTACCCACAGTATATTTTAAATATACCTTACGATCATTTCATATCCTCATATCTCCACTAAAGTACTTCCTCAGTAAGCAGAACGTTTTAATCTTCCTTGTGCAAGGATTACGATGTATACCACACGAGAAAATGTGACATTACGTCTATTTGTGAACTAACATATATCTATTATTATATCTATTGTTTCATTACCAACTATTTATTTTGGAATTCTTCTTACGACCATTTCACATCCTTACATATCCCTCAATATACTTCCCTAGAAAGCAATACGTTTCATTGTTCAATTTCTAGGGATAAAGAAGAATATAAAAGGAAATATTTATAACATTATGTATATTGGTGACCAACGTGACAATGAATGGGACCCGACATCGCCTCGAACGCAAATTAATACGATGACCCTTTAATCGGTC